>NW_028301540.1:16900000-17022500 GCF_042242905.1 Orbicella faveolata
TGGAGACATTTGCAGAGCTGCGATGTGTCGAATCTCTACGTTGGTACAATGCTGTTCTTTCCGTTTTCCCAGCAGATATCAGTGCTTCAAATTTTCCCTGTCAAGCTCAGTTCTAAACGCTACAATGATTGGGTCGAAGTCAATCGGACCAAATACATCGACGTCTCCACAACTTGTTATTGTGGAAGGAAACATTGGGGTTGGTAAATCAACTCTAGCGTGCCAGCTGGCAAGACAGTTAAACTATCGTGTGTTCCTGGAACCCACAACAAAGAATCCTTACCTAGCTAAGTTTTACCGTGACCCAAAGAAGTACGCCTTGAAATTACAACTTTGGATCTTCAATCAGCGATTCAGAACTTACATCAATGCCACCAAACATATTCTTCAAACTGGTCAGTAGAGTTAAAAATAAAATAAACTTACTATAAAGGCAATTATTATGGACAAATTGCATTTTTGTAAATGATTATCAGTCAAAAACTAATTCAGGGTCTGGGTAATATTGACCACTCCTTTAACAAAAGTGGAAAAACTCTCTCCTTTCAAACATGTGGAATGGGATAGGGAGGTGGATAACCTCAGAGAAACGAGTAATCATTAGACACAGAGGTGATGGAGGAATAAAGGACAGGAATTTTATAGGTAACTTCTACAAGTCAGAAGAGGAGGGTACAGTAGAAGACAGTTTGGCATTTAGGACATTCTGTTCCCGGGGTTTAAAATCATGCACTAATTAGCTGAAAACTCCGAGGTTGTCCCAGTTGAAGTGGTTGTACTGTACTATACTTACCGCTATGTAAATGGTCTAAATGCAATATATTTTATGATGGTGCTCTTGGGTTAAATATATTTAAAACCTTTTTACAGGTCAAGGAGTACTATTGGATAGATCAGTTTTCAGTGATGCAGTATTTGCTGAAGTGAATTATCAGCAAGGGACCATCTCTCCAGAAGGTGCAAATTATATCCACATCAAAAAATTAGTTACCCTGTCTCTGAATATATTTTCTGTAAGTTCAGAAATAAAGTGATATGTAGTGTTGCATTTCAAAACACACTTGTTTCTCCACATTTTTGTTTGACAAACAGCAGTGAACATCTGTGATACTACGTTAAGCAAAAGTTTGTTTGTCTGGGTTTTAAAAAGCTAAGCAGTAAAATTCCTGCTTGGTTTTCATTGGGTTGAATTGAGCCATACCATGATCAATATGATTTTCCTGTCTTCTAAATGTTATTTCAAGACTGATTGTTACATGCATAAATTGGACTGAGAGCAAAAAACTCGACAAGGCAAGACGTGGTGGGACCTGGGCTTGCCCCACTACCCCTGACCCATCATTACCTTACCAGACTTTGCTTATACAAAACTCATGCTTTGCAGACTAACAAACAAGGAGAATAAAGAAAGTCAGTCTAACCACCAATACAAATATACATCGTACATGTTTTGAACTTGGGCTGAAATAGTTGGATAAAAGAACTTTTATCCTATTTATTTTTAGTGCAGAGTGTAGTATTGGGATGGGTTAGTGGGCTGCTGTTCGCTAAGTCGCTAACGCCAATAAGGTGTAAACTTTAATGTTTGGTTAATTAATTAATTTCAATTAATCGATTAGCCTTGCGGGAAGGGGGGATTGGGTACAGTAGGTACCCAAGTGCATTACGCAAAACGTGTCATACTTACATTACTTTCTCTGATCACAGGATAAAAATATATATATGGTTTTGCAAATCTCATGCTATCCTTGTGGTGCCATTCTCTCAAGAACAAAAGCAATTTGCTCCAAACACGTGCGCAGATTAGTTAGCGTCAAAGTCGACTATATGTTAGGTGAAAGATACGTTTCATAACATATAAGATGTGTGCATTCTAGCATTGCTAGTGTGATAAACTCCATTCTCGCGTTCAGATGCACGGCTTTTTTTATTTTTGTAATGAGTGATATCACACTCCCGTTTTGGCTGGGATGCAAAGAACACTACTGTGACTGCATATCTTCTGGAATCTTCCCTAGCTCGATTCAACAAATGTCGCCTGCTGTTTTATAACTATTCTGTGTTTGCCAGGGTTGAAATAGAGAATGGGAACATATTTTTTCTCCTTAGCAGCTTGTTTGAAAGAGAGCCCAAAGATCATATTCAGCCGAAACTTTCCCATGTTAGTTACATGTAAAACTAGTAAATTTGCAACAAAAGAAACTTTGTTATTATTGCCGCAGTCTCCGTGACACTTACTGAAATCTCCAATTAATTTCATCAGTCAATGAGGCAAGTCGCTCACCGATGTGGGATATAACTTCGGTCCAGTAAAGATCTCTACCTTCAATACTTCTCGTTGAAATGCTCCTTAGTTATATCACTCGATAGCGTTGTTTATTAGTTTGATGTGGTTTTATTGTTCACACCAACTCGGCTGGCAACAGAATTAGAACACACTATTCCATGATGCAACGTGACTATTTGATAATTAGATTAATTCTCGTTTATCAGTGAAATGAAAATTTACATTTTGAATAAAACAAAGTCGTTCCTCTTTGACTTTTTAGCAGATATTTAACTGTTATATTCCATTTATCTCCAGCAGTAAGTTAAAAAAATACACATCTTATATTTTTGTGGAAACAAGGGTATCTTGTTGCATACATTCATGAGGAAAACAAAAGTATCAAATTACAAGTGTTGGTGTGAAAAGTAATGCTACAAAATGAATGAAACTCAAGATAAAATACCACAATAAACTTAAAACCCTCTTGACAAACAGTAATTGTAAGTTATTTTTCGGCAAAACACAAACATGAAACCTACACACAGCTAAGATTATGTCTTATCAAGTTTTTGAACGCTCATATTCTGCAAAGGGGAAAAGGCCCAGTTGACTACCTAGGGAAAGAACAGCAGGGGTTAGGGCCTGTGTGACTACTGCATCAGAGCCGTAAATTACACTCTGCACTATCTGAGATTGTCTCACTAGTTATAACAATTTGCTCTGAAATGAATTCCTTCAGGTTATGAGTACTACAAAGACTTGAAGAAGCAAGCTTTAAAGGCAGTCCTGGTTCCTCACACCACCTTATATCTCGATGTTCCACCTGAGACATGCAATGAACGTATACGTGGGCGAGGAAGGGTATGTCGTAGTCAGGGCTGTCAGTAAGGTTTAAGTCACCTGTAGCCCTGTTCTCCACACCCGTCACAAACTTGTTACTTTGTGGGTGAATCCTATCAAAAAGAGGCAATTTCACCCGTAGCATCAAGGGAAAATCAAGCATACTCAACCATAACAGGTGTTACAGGTTGCAACCCTTAATGACAGCCCTGATAGTAATGTATTTACTTCTCATAAATGATCAATGGAGTTTGTGGTGGAATCTTCGTCAGCTTGAGTTGGAATTTTGGGTTAGCTTTACAATTTCAAGTGAGAGTCAAAATTTTGATTTATTTTACTTAGGAAAAGAAAAAAGAACCTTACAAACACCATAAATATAGATGTTATTAGTAATCTACCTTATGGGCCTGGTTGTTGAAAACATCATTGACTGTCCAGGGTATAGTGGATAGGGTACAAAACTATGATGTGCTAGCCCAAAAGACATGTTCCCTCAAAATTTTTCACTAGTATCAAGGCTGTCAGTAGGGGCCAGTGGTCGGGTATTTTCCCCATCATCTGAGTTAATTTGGCTCACTTTTCTCTCCAAGTCAAATTGAATTCCATTGTAAACTACTTGTTATTACAGCATACAGGTCAGGCAGCCTTAGGCTCCTTAAATTTACTACCAGCCAATCAATACCCATTCATAGTCATGACCTGAGTGGAAAGAAGTACTGTAAGAGTTGTTTTAGATACACATTGACTCTTGCCAAGCTTTAGACCACTTTCAGCAGAGGTTCATCTTCCAAGTGATCTCTCTCTTGACGTCATTTTCACTAACATACTGCATATATTTTTTTAAGGACTATGAGAGTGGGATTCCATTAGAATACCTTAAAGGACTTGATGCATCTTATAAAACATTTTTAAATGAAATGAGGTAGGAAGATCTTTCAGACATTTTGCTGTGTAATATTTTCTTAAGCTACAGGTAGTATTTAATTTTCTTGCACCTGTAGCTTGAGATTTTGATGAAAGGATCTATTTACATGAACACTGCTACAGGGCCACTGATTTTAGGACTATTTAATCAAACAACTGTGTCATGTACATTGTTGCAAGGAACAGAACTGAGTAACACATAATCTCCTTCACAGCCATTTTTTGGGATGCCACACAATGCTCACTGGGAGCATTGCATGCCATGGCATCCAAAAAATGGCTGCGAAGGAGACTAAATAACACATGGC
Organism: Orbicella faveolata; assembly: GCF_042242905.1. Taxonomy (NCBI): domain Eukaryota; kingdom Metazoa; phylum Cnidaria; class Anthozoa; order Scleractinia; family Merulinidae; genus Orbicella; species Orbicella faveolata. The sequence continues at coordinate 16,904,342 of NW_028301540.1, forward strand.
AATGCACAAACCAAAAACATATTACGTCAGCACACTGAACCTATAGGAACAGCTTACTGAACAGCATACATTATCATATATTGTTCTATGTGTTTAAAAGGCATTCCCTCAATCTTGAAACTTTCATCACTTGTTGTATTCCAGTCTTGTTTTAACCTCTAGATGTTTTTCTCCCTAATTTACATCAATATATAAATCAAATAATATCTCTAACCACACTGTGTTAATGTGGGTTTTTTTCTTCAAGAAACCTTGGCTCTAGGGTTATTGAGTACAACTGGACAGACTTTGGTTATAAGTTTGAGGTGAGTCCAAGGATTAATGAAGTTTGGCCTCATTCAACAAACACTGAGTTAATACCTTTGTCTTCTTTGTTAGATTTGTTTATTTATTGTAATGCTCACATGACTGCCCAACACATATTACAGAAGCACAGAAAACCAAATCCACCCAGCAGTTTTCCCTATTAAAGAACAAGGCTTGAAAAAAATTGTTCAGTTGTCCAATAATTAGGAAATAGAAAACATGTACGATGTTTCTATCGAGTTATAGAAACACGAGAGGAAGTTTGGGAGAATGAGAAATGCTGTGGGAACACAAGCTGCAGCCGAGTGTTTCCACAGCTTTTTCAAGTTCTCCCAAACTTTGACCAGTGTTTCTATTAAGCAATTAGATTATTTGATCTCGATTTCTATCGTGTGATAGAGACGAGTTATAGAAACACGCTTTTTGACCAATCAGTGCACATATTTTCTTAAGACTGTTTTCTAAGTACCAGTAGATTTCACTGCTGGGAATTCAAGGTAACTTTTCATTCTTACCTGCCTGTCGGGCAAGGGCCCAGGCTTGTTGTCTGCCAACTAAATTAAAAAAATTAATAACTAAGACTTGCCCGGGGCTAGCAAAATTCGAGATCTCCTTGTCCAAAGGGCAAGCTGGATTTAAGTTTTATTCGAACCCTGAAGAACATTTCTCATAGTCAGATTTGTAACTGATTGATTGTCAAATGGTTTTACAATAGTAAAGAACAATGAGAAACAAAAGTAGCCCACTCATTTTGTGGAAAATGAGAATGTACTGGATGTTTACCAGTAAACATAACTGTTGGTCATACTTGCACAGCTTTTAAGGCCTTGGTTTGGGTAAAGATGGTAATAATAGCTGAAGACAAGCAATTTACATGTCAAATAAACTTTTGTTACCTACAGTTAGTAGGTTTCATTAAGTTTTGATGTAGGAGGGTGCCAATGGGAGAGTAGGTGACACCAAAAGAACATATGAAGTAATTTTTACGTCATTTATAATTTGAAATTTCGAGTTCTGAGGAGCTAGTTGGCATCAAAACTGACAACTCATCACAGTTTCTGTAAAATAAAGTGACTTGGAATCCCCATCCCTCCCACATTTTGGGATGCTACTTGGTAAAAAAAATAAATAAATAAATAATAAAAATGCAGGGCAACCAGAAAAAGATGGATGGCACTTAATTACATCTAAGTGTAGAACATTTAGACGATCAGTAGTTTTCCTAAAACTCCTGGATGACATACAAATCTTTTATAGGTTACTGCTTACAATTTGCTAGCATTCATCGAGTTGAGAAGATTGCTGTGGGAGTGTCATCCCCAAGCAGGGGTTTCATTAACATTTTCACAGGCAGGCAAATCTTTTTGAACTGAATATCTTTAAATGAAAAACTTTCCTCAACAACCCTTTCACTCTAACATTCAGTGCACTAGCCATAAGATTAGATATCTTTCTATAAATTTTGATTTAAATGTGATTATTTGCCCCCACTGGTGTCAATTTGCTGCACATCCTGAAATCCACTTTTATTAACCTATGTTTTTTGAATATTTTTTTAAATGATATTTGTTTCATTTAGGTGGCAGAGGACATCAAAAGAGGTCACATCTCCAGATGGAGTCAGGAGGACCTAGGTCTCTTTAACAAACTGTAAGTTTTGCTGAATGCAGTGGAGAGAAGGTAGAGAAAAAACTTGAAGTGGGGAAGTGACTTAAATGTTAGTTTAAAGAACCTTGAAGATCCTGAAACTCTCCATCTATGAGAAGGAAATTTACACTTTTGAACATTTAGACCTGATCATAACATTGTCCTGAAACTCAAGTTGGGTCTGCCAATCAGAAGCCAAAGTTTTATAATTTGAAAATCCATAGCAACTGATAAGAGATAATGTTATAACATGGTACAGTACTTTGACAATCTTTTCAGCATCCCATCTCCCACTACAGACATTGAACTCCCTGTCCGCCTCCCGGTGTTGTAACTTTACAAGCATATTTCCATCCTAAGGACTGGGTATTCAGACATCTTACCAACATGTAGGGTTTCTCATTCCCCCTGGATTTTAGTTTATTGCAGGTCACCCTCCGGAACTTTTCACTTTGCCCCAACAATTTAATGACTTCCAGTTATTCTTTCAATGTAACAATATTACAGGTTCCAAAAGAGAGAAATTGTGCTTTTTGGCTAAAAAGGCTCAAACTAGTTTTTCTATCCTTTAAATGACATTAAGGTTATGATTCAGCTAATCAATTATTTTTCTCATAGAGTATTAGATGAGTCACTGGTAAAGGAAGTGTTGACATTAGATCGCTCTGTTCCAGAAGCAGTTATCAGTGAGGATGAAGAGGTTTGTACCATACCAATGTTAGTTGCAGTAGTGTGAACAACTGGTTTGCTAGTTCAATAGGTTTCAATTATATACAAAAGAGATGTTTGCTGGTGGTGTTCATAAGCTCAATGCAAGCTACATGGCATTCCAAAGATTTTATTTGTGCTCACCATTTAATCTAGGTAAAGCCTGCCTTTGAGCAAAGTGGCCCATCAATCTGGTGACTACCTTAGAATTCCGAAAGTAATGCCCTCCCCCCTTCCAAAAAATAACGACTCTCCAAACGTAACATTAATTTTTTTTACCTTCCTATTGAACCCCGAAAGTAATGGCCCACCCAAAGCAGTCCTTTGAAGAAGTCACTAAAAGAGAGGCTCTCTGATCTTAAGTGTAGTGTGGATGGAACAGCCTGACTGCAGGACTGGACAACTTGAAGTCAGAGTTATTTCTGATTTTACTTCAAACTTAACTGAATTTTTCTTGAAACTATGATTTATGAGCTGTTTTGGTCTAGCAGCAGAGTAAAATGATACACTGTAGTGTAATCAGTTGCATTGATATAATGCGACCATAGTACTTTAGCCCATGCATTTAGCTTTGTTTATGTGGGTAGTTAGGAACATACATAAGTGGAACTTTTAATTTCATGTGTTACGTGTCCACTTTGTCTGAAACGACTGTTACCGTCAGAAACGGTTTTTAACCATCTGAAAGTAACAGCTACCTAAAAGTAGCAGCCCCTTTTGCCTGCTATTTCTCTCGCATGAAGTGACAAGGAGTATTTTTCTTCTCCCTGGATCAGACACTGGTCCATTTCAGGGTTATCATTCAATATCACTTTATTTTTTGGATGGGAGAGGCTATGTGAGAGTGAAGTGTCTTCCCCTTGAAAATAATACTAACAATGATTCCAGCCAAGGTTAAAACTCCAAGATCTCAATTTCAAACTTGTCTGGTGATCAAACCATAGTGCTCAACCTTAGGAATGAGTTCCACAAAAAGCTTCCACACTGGCTGGTTAAAGATTGCCTTGCTTTGAGCTGTGGTTGTTTCATGTCTGCGTTGAGCAATACAGTTCATATTCTTCTTATCTTTTAAAAAATACTTTTTGTGTTGCAGCTAATTTTCATCAATAATATTAATGATACCTCTGCCTGATTTTTTTCTTTTTCTTTTTTTTCAAACAGGAAGAACCTTCTGTGACAGCAGAAGCTCAGCTCCAGATTAAACCAAAACAATGTACCATAAACAAGAAATTAAAAAATTTAACCCAACATTCAGTGCCTCCTGTGGAGGAAAATTAACTGCAGTAGTTGTTTTCACATTACCATCCAAGAGATACTTATTACAAAAGAACTGTGCAAAACAAGGGAATGTTAGAATAGTTTGTACCTTCAAATGGTACCTGACCTCAAAACGAAAATTTTAAATCACCAGTTTTTAGTGAGAAAAAGTTCTTAACATTGTTTCTATGGGTATCATTCCATCTATATCTGTCTGTAAACCCTCACACTTGTTTGCTTGACACATGTATTCAATAGGTATAACAGAGAAGAACATGGTATAACCATTGACTATTTTGGGTTTTCTTTTTCTTATTACTGACATTAGATTTTATGACATGGTATGTTTGCCCAAAAAAATGTATCCAAAAAGGCACAGCATTGAACATTCAAAATGTACGGCTTATATTTGTGTCAAATTTTCTTCTTTTATTTGAAAGTGCAAATCTGTTCTTACTAACAGTAGAGTTTTTCTTTAGTATTTAAGATATTGTTTCTTTCTGATTACAACTACCTTGTTCTATAAATTGTCATTGATGAAAAAATGTTAATTATTTATTAAAATAAATACTTCTACTCAAAACTGCTGACGATCACCAGAATTCATTATATTATTTCACACAAAACTGCTGGCTACGATCAAAATGTTTTTGGCATGCCCATGCATTACTGATAAAGCTTTTTTAAAAGATAATGTGTTACTTGATGACATTGGAATATCTTTCAAGTTATTTTATACTTAAAAATAATTAGGATACCAGTATTACTAGCAACAATGCTATATATTAATGTATTTAACTGCTTTTGAATTTCACAATGAATTCCAGATTTTACAATAATTTTATTGGGATGTTATGATGCCACTCATCAAAATATTGCTATTTACTAGCATTCAAGGAGCTTCTTTCCATCAACAAGAGAAAGTGGCCACATAGAGTAGCCACTTGCACATATACATTGATAACATACATTTACACTGATAATTGAATAAAGATGGTGGATTTCCACTTACACTGTTTTACATCAAATATTCCTATTGCATCTTTTGTATTGTTTGTGAAAATAAAGTCTTTTGTACATAAACCTCAATCTTGTTTAGTTCATACATTTTAGCACCATTTTCCAGCTCCTGTTACTACTTTTGGTGCTCTGTGAGTAAAATTGTCAAAATTTGTCAAGTAATAAGACTCTTTTACCAAAAATATGGTTATACCCCTTCCCATTTAGTTAACATCTTTACAGATAAAATGGCCACCTCGTCAAGATGTCTTTCTCGTGCTGAAAACTATCTCCCTGTTTTTTAGATACAGATCTTACATAGCACATTACCAGATTCAGTGTACTTTATACAACCCATCTTTCACTGCCACCACCACAATAATTGTTTAGTTCTTTTGCCAGTGATGTTTGTTTCAAAGGCAGTAAAATGAGGGATGAAAGGAAACTTCTGGAAGACAAACCCAGAGTCAAACTACACTCTAATCAAAACACTACAGCCACTTTACAACTTCCTGATTTAGTAAACGGAATTTGAAGATAAGAATTGTGGCACAAGCCACACAAAGTAACAACTTGCAATACCCCCAAAAAAGGGGGAGAATGGATGGCAGTGTGGTGAGATCACTTGCCTCCCACCAACGTGGCCTGAGTTTAAATCCAGGACCTGGCATGTTTATTGTTGGTTCTCACCTTCCTCCAAGGTTTTTTCTCCAGTTTTCCTCCCTCCACAAATTCAAATTTGGTCAGGAAACAGCAGATGAAAGGTCACTGCAAACTCATTGAAAATGAACGATTTATTCCATAAACGCAACAAAATTTATAACAATATTCATCTGCTCTTCGACCCGAACGTCCAGCTCACGTTTTTTTTTACATGTCATCACTCGGACCTAGTCTCCACTCGGTAAATAGGCAACGCGCCTTACACAAAATGAACACAAAATTTCAGTTCGGAACATCCTCCCGCCCGATGCAGGGAGTGCATCACTACATGTAACTTGTCAACCAAGTTCAATAGAGTTCAACTAAAATGTTCAACAAGGTCTCATAAAGTTCAATTAAGTTCAGCAGCTAAGTCAGCATCAGAGCTTTCAAACAGGTGTAACCGCTGTACTGGACGACGGGTAAGACTTCCAGATGAGGTCCGCAGGGTAACGGACCGGACAAGACCGTCACGGCCTGTGTGGGTGTCTTCCACTCGTGCACGTGACCACTGACCCCGAGCTACGCGATCCTCACTTACTAGGACCAAGTCACCTTTGCAGATTTCACGACCAATCTTGTACCATTTCTTGAGAGGTGTCAGGGATTTTAGGTACTCTGCATGCCAACGCTTCCAAAATCCATTTACAAGCTTCTGGTGATACTGAAAACGTTTGGTGAGGGCTCTTGAGGTCTGTTCTGAAACATGAGTGTCTTTAGTCGGACACGCTTGAAGATTCCTGCCAATCAAAATCTGTGCAGGGGTAATCACACTGTAGTCATCAGGGTCTGCACCAAGGTAAGTAAGAGGACGACTGTTCAGCTGTGCTTCAATTTCAGCTAAAATAGTAGTTAACTGCTCGGCATCCAACATTGCTTTGGCAAATAGTTTCTTCAGTGGCGTCTTGACACTCTTTACAAGACGTTCATAAAAGCCACCCCACCATGGGGCTTTTTCCACAATGAACTTCCACTGAATCTTCTTTTCAGACAAAGCACTTTGGGTCTGGTCTGATTCCAATACTCTCCAACATCGCTGTAGCTCCTTGTTAGCAGCCTTAAAAGTTTTTGCATTATCTGACCAAATAATGCTGCACATTCCTCTTCTTGCAATCATCCGTCTAAGAGCAAGGAGAAATCGCTCAGTTGTCATATCACATACCAACTCCAAGTGTATTGCACGGGTAACTGCACATGTAAATAAACAGATATAGACTTTTTCACCACTGTCTTTCAAATACAAAGGACCAGCAAAGTCTAGACCCACGTTAGTTAACGGTGGTGCAGGCTTAATTCTGTCTTCAGGAAGTGGTGCCATCTGCTGACCAAAGGGTTTTGTTTGGTAATGGCGACAAATTAGACAGTTCCTTAGTGTCTGACGGACGGTCGATCGTCCCTTGATCACCCAAAATCTCTGTCGCAAAAGTGACAAAGTGTGTTCAACTCCAGCATGTAGTTCACGGCTGTGAATATCATCAATTAACAACTTAACAACAGGATGGTTAGAAGGCAGGATAATAGGATGTTTCTCCTCTTCTGGCAACAGTGACTTGTGAATTCTTCCTCCAACACGAAGAAAATGACTAGTCGGACACATAAACGGGTTTAAATTGGCAAGGTTGCTGTCCTTCACTGGACCATGCTGTTTACATGACGCAATTTCTTCAGGAAAACCTGCTTCTTGTACATGAGATATCAACCATTCTTCTGCATTTTGTATCTCTAAACCAGTTAAAGGGCTGTCAATTCTTTCCTCTTCTTTCACTCTTGAGTTGCTAACGAATCTTCTGATCCAAGCAACAGTTCTTAGCAAGCGACTATACTTGCTGAATCTTGTGAAGTCAATAAACGGCTCTTTGGGTTGCACAACACAACTGACACTAGCTTTACTCTTCCTCTCTGGGTTAACAATTTCACTGGAGGGTTTTGACCTTAAATCCTCGGGCCAATCTTTTTCGGACTCTTGCAACCAAGAGGGTCCTTTCCACCACAAATGACTCTCTCGTAACTGACTTGCAGATAAACCTCGGGTAGGTAGATCAGCTGGGTTCTGCGGTCCTGGACAATACCTCCAAACACTGGGATCCAGCAACGACTGAATTTCAACAACACGATTAGCAACAAATGGTTTCCACTGTGAGGCTGCTCCTCTAATCCAGTGTAACGTTGAAGAATTGTCTGTCCAACAAACAATGCGGCTAATGGGACAATCTATTGCACCTTTGACATAGGTGCAAAGTCTAGCAGTAATTACAGCAGCCATCAACTCTAAGCGCGGTAGGGTAATCTTCCTTACAGGAGCCACTCGGGTCTTGGACATCACAAGACTGGTAGATACCCTTCCATCTTCACAAACAACTCTCAGATAAACTGCAGAGGCATAAGCAACTTCTGACGCATCACCAAATGCGTGTAGCTCTACTTTGGGGTTCTGACCTAATGGCAAATCAGTGTAACATCTAGAAATTTGAAGGTGTCCAAGTTCAGAAATCTCTTGAACCCACTGATTCCATTTCGATGAGACTTCCATGGGAATTTCCTCATCCCATCCAACACCCTTGGTCCACAAGCTTTGAAGAATTAATTTTGACCTCACTGAAAAGGGTGCGATTAGACCAATCGGATCAAATATCTTTGCTGCTAAAGACGCCACCTTTCTTTTAGTGTACACTGTCTTTGATCTCGACTTAACAATGTCCACATCAATTGTAAAGACAAGGTTGTCAGTAAGTGTATTCCACTTTAATCCTAATGCTTTTGTGATTGGATGTGCTTCTGCTAGATCACTTTCCAGGCTGACAAGACTAACTGCTGCTCTGTCCCTCTCTGGTATGGCCTCCATAAGCTCAGATGAATTGCTTGACCATTTTGTCAAATTAAAGGCAGCTTTCTGCATAAGCTCAGTAGCACTTCGCTGTAATTTCAGCGTTTCCTGCACATTGTCTCTCCCTGAAGCAAAGTCATCAACATAAGTGTTCCTCAAGATTTCATTTGATGCAACAGGGAATGTTTCTTTACACCTTTTCACATGCTCTTGAATAGTGCCAATGGCAAGAAACGGACTGGAAACAACTCCAAATGTGACCCTTGTCATTCTGTAAATCTTAGGCGTGGCCTTGGGGTCCAAATCTCTCCACAGATACCGGTGTGAATCTCTGTCTTCTTCTTTTAACCGAATCTGCAAGAACATCTTCTCTATGTCACCCATGATACCAACATAATTCTTTCGAAAACGCAGAAGAATTCCGACCAAATCTGGCTGTAATGCTGGGCCTGGCTCTAAGCAGCTGTTCAGAGAGACACCATTGCTATCTTTCGCTGATGCATCAAACACAACTCTTGTCTTGGTTGTCTGCTTGTCTTCCCTGATGATCGCATGATGAGGGAGATAGAACACCAGACGCCCATCTGTTGGTGTAATTTCATCACAAGGTACTTCTTCAGCAACACCGTTCTCAACATACTTGTTAATCGCTTCTCTGTACGATGCAGCTTTCACTGGCTCATGGAGCAGCTTCTTTTCTAGATTGTACAACCTACTTTCCGCTTGCCGGTAATTATCTTTCAATGAAATGCAATCTTCCTTCCATGGTAAGGATACTTCATAGCGACCATCATTGTATGTTAGTGTCTCTTTAAACTTCTTCAAGACCACATCTTCTGCATGAGTAGTAGAAATTGAACTTTCAGCAAGTCTGACACCAATGGACTCCAAATCCCAGAACTTTTGAAGTGTTTCATTCAATTGTTCTTCAACACTAATTTGAACATTCATAGACACAGTGCATTCTTGGCCATGACCACCTGTTGGCCCACAGAAGACCCAACCCAAAGTTGTGCGAACTGCAACTGGCTCACGGGAACCCCCTCTTACAATGTCTCTTGTCACAAAGGAATAATAGAAATCCAAGCCAATAAGCACATCAATCTCTTGTTCCTCTCTAGGGAATTCTTCAGGAAATGCTATGTTTCGAAGGTGACACCATCTTGTTGGATGAATATCCACAGCTTCAGCTGGCCGGCATATTACTGGTGTAGTAAGTGCCTCAATACATTGAGGCTGTCCAGATTTGTCAATAGGTGCCACAGTAAACGCAGTTCTCTTCCGCAAAGTGCTCTTGGTGGCCTCTCCACCAAATCCAGAAACAGCAATTTTGACACTCTTCCCATCAAGACCAAGCGCATCAATTACACTCTGCCGAACAAACAACGTTTGAGAACCAGGATCAAAGAAACATCTCACAACTTTTGAACACCCATTTGATCCACACAAAATAGCTGGTATGGTCTGCAGGATCACTTTTCCACCTGAGCTCACTGCAACAGAATTTGCCACAACTGAGGACGGCAAAGCAGGACCTGACGACGAGGGTAGTAATTCCGGGGTTGATTCCACCTTGACTTCTTCCAAGGGAGGACTAGCTGAATCCTGATGCAGGAGACTGTGATGTCTACCTTGGCAATGCTTGCATGGAGGTTTCTGGCACACTTCGGCTCTATGACCAGGTTCAAGGCATCGGAAACACAGGCCTTTAGACGTTGCTTTTCTGAATCTTTCTTTCACAGGTAATGACAGAAAAGTGACACATGACTTCAAACCATGGTTTTTGTAGCAAATGACACACTTGCCCTCTTGCATTGCCGCACATAATGCAGAGGTGGATAATTTTTGTGACCGGTTAAACTTGAAACGGTTTTCACGATTTCCAAGATTTTCCTTTGCCGGAGCTTTGGAATCAAGAGAAGGAGGCTGTGAAGACTCTTTAGCTCTTATCAATTGCTCCAAGAAAGTAAACAGTATTTTCACTTCCACACAGTCCTGTTTAGCTTTCTCCTCATTAAGCTCCAATTCCCATTTTTCCACAACTTTTTTTGGCAGCTTGTCAACTATTAGAGGCACAAGAACTGGAGCCAAAGTTTCAGAATTAACCTTTTCACCAAAGGACTCAACAGAGCGAACGTGACCTATCACTTCATCGTAGAATTTACGCATGGAGGTTGCATCATCAGAGCTCAAACGTGGCAAATGGATCAAGGATCTTACATGTGCATCAAGTATTAACCTTGCATGCCCGAATCTTTCCTTCAAGATTTCCAAAACTGGCTTGTAATTCGCTTGTACCACTGCAAAACCTTTCACCGCTTCAGCAGCCGAACCCTTTAGCGATCTCATCAAGTACTCTAATTTTTGGACATCTGCCAACGACGGATTGTCAACCACTGAAACTTTTATCGACTGATAATAGGGTTGCCAGCTCAAAACATTTCCGTCAAAGGTTGGTAGATTAATCTTGGGTAGCTTAACTTGTACTTGAGAGGACGACTGGGATACGGGTGGATTGCTTCCTAACAATTGTACTTCGGGAACTTGTTTACTTGCCAAATAACTTGTCATTTTGGCCATGCTTTCAATTACACGCGCTTCGTATTCATTATGGCTCTCACATTCCGCCTCGATCTCTTCATCCTCTAACATTGTGCACATCGTGGCTTGCACTTCCTGCAAGTCACTCCACTTACTTGCGACATTATCTTTCAACACTTGAACTCGTGCATAATTATCTTGTTGTGACAGGGCTTCGTCGATTAACTTCAACGTGTCTGTGACAGATTTTCTCAGGAATTTTCTCTTTTTCTTGATAGCTTCTAAATCTTTCGACATTTTGAAAGACCACAAATTTTACTAACCTCATATAATCGCAACAATTACAGGTCTGCACATTCACAGAAGTTCCTCTCGTTCAAAGTGCTGATGCAATACACATGTGGTTTGTTTGGCGCCAAATCGCCGATATGCGAAAACCAACTTCTTCGCAGTAATAAACGGATCCAACTCTCCTTTTGCTCGACCAATCGTCGAAACTGTTTCTCCAAATCCAATATCCGGCTCGAAGGACCATGAAAATGAACGATTTATTCCATAAACGCAACAAAATTTATAACAATATTCATCTGCTCTTCGACCCGAACGTCCAGCTCACGGTTTTTTTTTTACAACATGTCATCACTCGGACCTAGTCTCCACTCGGTAAATAGGCAACCCGCCTTACACAAAATGAACACAAAATTTCAGTTCGGAACACTCATAGTTATGGGTTTATTTATATAATTATTTATCTTAAAAGGTTATCAGGGATTCACTTGACCATAGAATTAAAGGATGATGTATATGTTAGTTAAAGTGCATAAGATGTTTAGTGATGAACAGGGTGAAGAGAATGGGTAACCCAGTAGTTTCATCATTGCATAAGAAATAGTCTGTGTGATAACAGCCAGGGTCTCTGTGTAATAAAGAGTAACTTACAGTAAGAGGGATCTTTCTAAAGGTTCACCTATCTTGTTTGATTTACGTGTTAAAATATACAGTCGAACCCCACTATTTCGAACTCTGGGGAAACAAAAAATAGTTTGAAATAGCCAATAGTGAATGACTGAAGAGCAGTTCCAAGGGAAATTGTTTTGAGCTCAAAATAACGGGGAATTCGAAATAATCGAGTTCAAATAAGTGCAGTCTAACTGCACTTCACAATGGTCTCATAGTCTGAACTGATTTTCTGAGACAAACAATGCAGATGTACATTTTGTAAAAGAAGCTCGGCGTCGACTGGATCGGACCGGACCGGACCGGATCACGGATCGGATCACGGACCGGATCACGGATCGGATCACGGATCGGATCACGGATCGGATCACGGATCGGATCGCGGATCGGATCGCGGATCGGATCACGGATCGGATCACAGAAAAAAAAAAAACGTTTTAAAGAAAAAAAAAATCGAATCCTTTATAAGATAATAATAAATAAAAAATAAAAGTGGAAAACTAAAATATGTTGAATAAAAATAAGAATCCCGAATTTGACGCAATGACATGTTAATTAAAGAGAATGACAAGAGGTCATTTAAAAAGCCACATAAGCGCCTGATTTACGACGAATTTAAATTGTAATGAACAGGCAGATGTAGTGATATTTGATCGTTAGCTGGCTTGAAACTTACGTGAACCTCCCATTCTCGTTTTTGAAATTGTTGTTAGTATCAGTAGCTAATTCTCGGCTACTTTTTCGTGTCAAATGTGAACGTTACAGTTAGCGTTACAGTTAATGAGAAAGCTTACGTACGAAAGCTTAAGGACATGACTTGCTTTAAAGGAGCTACGTCACGATTTGCGCATCTTGAAAAAACTAGCCTAGTTTTTCAAGTTCGTCATTTGTAGTCCTCGTTAATCTTTGCCATCCTTAACGATCCTCATTCCGTTTTGATTTGTTCTTGCCTCTTAAGTGCTTTCTATCCTAGAACACGATCATTTTAAGGTTTTATTCCATATAAAGGCAACTCTTTACGACCCTAAAAATGACTTCAAAAATCGTGACGTAACTCCTAAAATGTTGTCTATTCTCGGGTTGCGTTATCGTTCACACTATCGATGTTATTCCTATATTTTTTTGTAAAACAGCTATATTTCCTTGAAATACAAATGGTCTGTTTCCTTTTATTCCAGTACGAAATATCGTATTCCAAACTCACATCTTGTAAAAGTATAGACTTGTCTCAGAAACGGAAATTGTTTGAAATCATCAGGTGTTTAATATTATTAGTGTTTTTAGTTTTTGTGTTTCGATTCATACGTTCGTCCTATTATTACCATGTTGACGCGTTTTATGACAGTTTACCTTTGATGCAAGCGAATATACGAAATATCATTTATCTGAACTGCGGAGAAAGATATGAAGACATGATTGATCATCACAATCAAAACCCAACAGCCTGAAAAAAATTCATCTGTGACCAGCTCCCAGTTGGCTTGATATTATAAAAGAATAAAGGAATATCACACCTGAATTAAATAAAACGTTCTGCTCACAGTAGTCACTCTAGTGTAATTTGCTCAACAAAATTTTGAATTTTGAATCTTGAATTTTGAGGTTTTTTTTCCTTGATCCGATCCGTGATCCGATCCGTGATCCGATCCGTGATCCGATCCGTGATCCGATCCGTGATCCGGTCCGTGATCCGATCCGTGATCCGGTCCGATCCGATCCCGGTTTTGTCGACGCCGAAAGAAGCTCAAGTAAGTTCTGTTACAGCATCTTGTTTTTGTGTTAAATGCATTAAATGGAACCAGTTATTCCTGGAAAGCAACATTCTTTCTAAACAACCCCACCAAACAGACAAAATTTTATGGCATATCAATACCCATCCCACCCCTGAAAATGACCAAGCAATCAAATTTTAGTCTTACTAAAATTTCTTTGATTTTCTCAGATTAATAAATTTCATTGCAAATGACATATTCTTTTTGAACTCAATAAAACACTTATTTCATATTGTACATAACACTAACAATGGATCAGTTACAACTTTAAATCATTCAGACTCATAACCAGATCATCCTTGTACTGCTCGTACATTTAATACTTTTAATGCTGTCTTAGGCCAGGTTCATACGTCGCATTTCTGCCGCATCGAATTCAATTCAACGAATTCAATTCGACAGAAATTCAACATCTGAATTGGCTGCCGCATTTCTGCCGCACGTTCGACTGGTCTTGTCGCATTATCCAACAGAAATGCGACACTGATTCAGACGTCGAATTTCTGCCGTCTCGAATCTAATGCATACATTATGTTAATGTATTGAGCATGCATAAATGTTTTCCTGCCAAAGAAAAAGAAGAAACTTGGCCGTTCTCGACCCGATGCAACCTGAACATATTGCAACACATACTGCTCCGTTGTCAGCCTTCCCCTTCTTGTTCCATTGGCGGACAAGTTTTAGAAAAATTAAAGTCCTTCGTCGCTCAATATTTTCGTCTGCTATATTGAATACTCTACGTTTAAAACATTTTCCGCTTGCCAACATACCCGACAGTATAAATTCTGAATTAAGTACGACACAAGTGCAACATATGAATCCACAGTCGCATTTCTGCCGCACTTAATTGAATTGAATTTGACACGGCAGAAATGCGACGTATGAACTGGGCCTTATTGCAACTAATCTATTTCAGTTGATTTCCATTTCAATAGAAATTTATACAACAGGTGGAATTATCCTTGGATTTTGATTGGTTCATACAATACTTATGATCATTTGAAGGACATTTATAGATGATGTCATTATCACTTTTTGTATTTGCCAAGTGTCTGTTCAGTAATTGACCACATAAGATTCAAAACAGGGTAAGAACAAGTTCTTACCACATTTTGACATCACATGTAATCAGTTACTGAACAGACGGCCACAACATGGATTGACAACAGACAAATTTTTCCAAATAAAATAAGACCACGTTTTTATTTGCATTGTTATTAAATTAAAATTTTGGGACTGTTTATTATTCCCCAAATAATGACTAAAACTGCTGACTAAATGTATATGAGCAGTCCTGTAAATTCAGAACATGAATATTAATAATATTATTATGATTGGAACCCCACTAGCACAACTGCCAAGGGGTCACCGAATTATGGTTATATCAAGGAGGTGTTGGTGTTATATGCAAAGGGAGTTAAATGGAAAAAAAGTAGGTATATTACAAAGGTGGGACACTACTGTGCTCGCTTTGGAATGTAACTATAATAATTGCTGCATAATTTTCAGAAAAAAAGGTGCCACACAACTTTGCTTGTTTAGCTAGTCTATATCAATTGGCATTATTTCCAATTCAAGATTTAATTCTCTCCAACATGAACCATGTCTGGGTAAAGGAGCTCTAGCACACCGCAACAGCAAGGAGAACATCAATAAACAAAATACAACTATAAGCTTTTATAAGCTGTCCTCTGCAAAACAGTTCAAAATTGTGTAATTACCAAATTTGCATGACACGTCATTTCTCATTGGAATTGAATACAAGCTTAAAACATTTAGTCTGGGCTAGTTCTTCAAACAATAGACAAATTGAAAATGGGGGATAATTGCCAGACTCTCGAGGAAAATAAAATTACAACTTTTCAATGGATATAGCTGTCTTTGGAGTTCCTGTCCTAATTGCTGAAGGTCCCTCTTTATTCAAACTAGCCGATTTTGCTAAAGCTAAGGTTGACTAGCTAGATGTAATTTACAATATCTCATTTTTTGGAATTTTTCCCTTATTAAATAAGTCTGAATTGTTGTTTCAGTCTATCAAATTTGTAATTATACTACAGTTTAATTTAATTACATAATAATGCAGATCTGCAAAAAATGTTATAATGAACCTTGTAAATTTGTAATTTGGTTGCAGTTAGTAGCTGTGGACTCTACTTGAAGTCGTCTGCACTGAATAGTCCCTGAAAACAAATGTAACAGAAATGTTGAAAATTTTATTAAGTGAATTGAATTCCATTATTGTATAAACCTTAGTGACCAAACTATGTGGAAAATATTTAAAACCTTCGCTTTTTTCCACAAATTTGGATTGCAGCTTCCACATGAAAATTTTTGAACAAAATAAATTTCCCTAGATTTGTAATACAAAGCATTGCATTTGTGTTTACACCAGTCTTTGGGTAATGGTATTTTGTAATTCATTTGGTGACGTGGATATGCCTGTCATTTGATCAAAGATATGCCATAATCATTTTAATATGATTCAAGTTTCCAATAGTAATGGTTTTAGAGTAACAAGCTGCAACCCATGGCTGCTATAATGGTATCTGCGCAATAATCCACTGGGGCTCAGAAACAAGACAGTGTATGTTAACGTATTATCGTAGCACATTTAGGAAAGTTAAATACGAAAAATATATAATTAATTACCTTTGCTCTCCTTAAAATTGAGTCCTTGGATGGATCATAAGGATGTTCCTTGGATGGTATCTCAAGAATGGCTGGGATAGCCTTGTCATGATTATCAAGTATATGTCGGATCTCCTCCGCAATCTGAACAACAACAAAAAATCATGATAATTTCCTACAGAGCAATTGACATTACAGCTTAAATGTATTGTTTCCCATTAATCCTACTTTTTCTGTTATTTGCAGACAAAATATTTATGGTCCTTATAACTTCATTGCGAGAAATTTCCCATTAAATCGTGGACATTTTCTTTTCTTGATAACATTTTAGAATTATGACTTTCATTATTGTCATTGGCTCTGAGTTCTAAATTAATAGAAAATTTTTGTTAAGTTAACCAAAATTTAAGGTATGATAAAATTCTACACATGAACAAATTCCTAGGGAGTTTCTAAGTTTAGATTGTCATTTTACCAATATCACAAACAGGAACTAATGACAACATGGGGAAGAATCTCACTCTTGATATTCACTAGAAATATCAGTGAACTTCACTGATAATCCCATTGATTAGTATAATATCACGAATGCCATATGCTTTTTGGCTGGGCTACTCACTATCTATTCAGTTGTAGATAGTGAGTAACGAGCCCAATAGTGAGCCGTTGTTTTTAAATCAAAATGGTGGCCAATTGTTTGTGTTAACAAAGTGTCTGTGAAGAGGAATGACTATGACATACCAAAACAATTAGATCAAAAATGTCTCATAATATAACAATATCATTAAATAAGGAAATAATTATTGTTGAAAAAAATACCCTGCACCTACATTTTGATTTATCAATAGAATGGCAATATCACTTCTACTAGTAAAGTGCAAGAAAGCTTCTTCAAGTTCACTCACTGATGTTTCTGCAAAACAAAATATAATTCAATTCCATCTTACACAAGTAAAATAACAAAATGATAAAACCATTAACAATTACAAGAATGACACTTATGTCTTAGAATATACCAGACCAGCACCAATTTATTGAATGCAATCTATCCCATTCCAAACGTTAAAGATATTGATTTCCTTTATTACTATTACTTGTCTGTTCGCAAATTCAGTGGCATTTTATTATTAGATCTTGATAATTTCTAAATCCAAATATATTCTAAGATTCTCAACTTAAACCAATCCAAAGCTATTCTTTTTCTTTCTTTGAGGCATAGGAAACATTAACCACCATGCAAAATTTTGAATTGTCAATACTTTGAGATTTATAATAATTATGAAGTTTATGATGTTGAACAAGAACATGTTTTTAAACTGAGACAAAAATGGATACTTCTGTCATTTTTGAGTTAGTTTTTTGTCAAAAAAAAATACCTCTTAGTCAGCGCGTCGGGTGCGTTATGGACGGGTCAATGGATGAGTGAGTGAGTGAGTAAGAGATGTATGTATGTCACTCCAATCAGATTGGATCTACTATAAACAGCCAATCAAATTTCTTGTTGTAAAGGTAAATGGTGTGTGAGAAGATTTGATCCCGATGGAGTTCAGAACGGCCATATTTATTCTTCTATAAAAGAGGAGGAAGTATTCATATATTGGGTTTACTTCAACATTTTTTGTGGGTTAGGCTGAGAATTTTCGTTATGAACAAGATGAGCCTTGAGTTTTCAAACAGTTTGTGAGTTAGTAGTATGCAAATGGACTGATTTTCATTCATAGTTACAAAGGTAACTTGATACTTTTGTTTTTCACAAGGACTAAATTCAATTAGAGGTCACGAATCGTCACTTCTAGTTCTTAGGACATGTTTTAGAGGAGACGAGACTATTTAGATTTGAAAGAGTTCTAACGTTTACAACAGTAAGTGCAGGTAACAATTGTTTTGTTCTTGTTGCATGCAAATATAATGAGATAGTTTTATTTTTTAGTTACAAAGGGTAATTTGACACCCTTGTTTTTCACAAGGGAGTAAATTAAATTAGAGCTGATGAATCGTCACCACTCTTTCCCACGAGATGTTTGCTATCTTTAGTTACCAATGGTAACTTGACAGTTTTGTTTTTTATATGGGAGTAAATTCAATTAGAGCTGACAAGTTATCGGCTATTGTTTCAAGGTGACATTCATTTCAGTGCAATATTTTTAAATTAAAAAGTATGAAAACTGCTCAAATGTTCTTTGAAGACTGTGTGGCACCAAGTTAAAGTGCAACTTAATTAAATCACACTTTCAACGTGTCAGAGAGGTTTTTTTCCTCTTTTTTTCTATTTTCAGTGAAGTAGCATTGTGTTGTGTTGTGTTGTGTAAATAGGGTAAACTTACGACTTGTATAAAATGCGAAAAGGTCTCTTATTTAACTTGAGTATTTTTGAGCAAAAATTCCTCTTGGGGGTTAAAAGGGCTACGTGATCAGTGAGTGAGGGAGTTATGCATGTGCGTGTGTCACACCAATCACAGTGTGGGTTGTATCAAAGAACGAATCAAATTGCCTGTTAGAATATAAGATGGTATCTGCATTAATCTGGAGACATGTCAGATTACCGTAGTTTGTTCAGTCAAACATTTTATGGCTTACTATTCAGCTATCTTACCATGAGCAATGTAACATTGCCATGTAGGTCATAAATTCCCAGTTTCTTTCTTGCTGTACATCGCAACCAAAAAAACTTGTCAAATTAACCAAATCAATACTGTAAACAGCTCCCTCAATGCTCCTATCTCCGACACTTCACAAAAAAAAACACTCTTGCACAACTTGCTTTTTTTAATTCTTACAATTGATCTGAAGATAATTAAGAAGTGATATTCTAAAGAGCTTTGAAATGAAAGCTAATGATTTAGAGACTGTCTTGGGTGACTGAAATACATTTTCAATCGACTAAAACTAAAGAGAAAATGGAGAAATAAAAATCTATGCTTATTATGATCAGAAATCCAAACACCGTCACTTCCTTTGTTTAAACTTGATGAATTATTATGGAGATTGAGAAGGTAGAATTGGTAACCAGAGAGTTTCTTAATTTCTGTTCTTAATAATACTTATTAGGTTACTAAAAACTTTACAAAACTTCAGTTTTGATGAAACAACTTTTTCTGCCTGTTCTACCACTCATTAAATTCATAGTATTGTTTAAGCAACCAAACAGGTCTTGTGACGTTACAACAAGTTCTTTGATGATTTACAGCATTGATTTATATCCTAATTGGCCTAATTGGTCATTTTTCTAATAGTTTAAATTACTAATTACTAAGCATGGTAGGTGGGTTTGCATGATATACAATAAACTTCCCAAAGTAACAACCCTTGTTACTTTTGGCATTAACAGCCTTTGGGGCTCATTACTTTCGGGGGGTTGTCGCTTTTGAAGGGTCATTACTTTCAGACAGCAAAAAATGTTATATTAAGTTGTTATGACCGGGCTCTTCTTCCAGTTTATATCTATTTTGCTGCCACATAGGTAAATTCTTTACAATGTATGTCTAAACTGTGTTGTCAGTGATTGACAGGAAAGCTAGTCAGCAGATACCATAAAACGTTTGTACTTCATGATGCCCTGCTATGTTAGTCTGCTGTAACAATATCTCAGTGCGCTGGTTGAGTTTTCAATTTAAATTTGAAGAAATGTTCCTTTTAATACGTTCCTGTTGAAAATGATATTCATTTGGATCAAACTTTCCTATATTACATTCCTATTACTTGATGAAAATTCTTCAAGAAAGTTTTGTTTTAGCACGGCGCAACATTAACTGATGTATGCAAATGAATATATGAAAGATCATATTTGTGAACTGCACTGGTATCGCAAAGGTCATGAGTTCGAGTCCTGTTCAGGCCTGAATTTTTTTTTTCTAGGCTTTAATTTCACAACTGCTTAAGTTGTGTATGTAACTGCGATGATCAATCATTTCTTCATATCTTTCTCCACAGTTCACAGATATGATCTGTCATATATTCATTTGAATTCTTCATTGTCTAATGGTATATTAAAATCTCACAAAGTGACCGGGGGCCTGTTTCTAGAAAGCCCGGAAACTTTTCAGCCCCGTAAAGCCATTTTTAGTCCATCTGTATCTAAGAACAGACAAGTGTATGCTTGAAACTTCTTGTATAAAGGGAACTTATCTTCATATTAAGAATATGTGAGTAAAACAGCTCTCGAATCGTCTTCTCAAGGCTGTCTTACCCTTGAGAAGAGAAGAGGGAGCAAAGTTGGATGATTAGAATGAACAAGAAGATTGCGTGAAGGCGATACAAAATATAAATGAAAGAGTGAACTTATATTTGATTATTTTTCAATGTATAAGCAGCACATGGCATATCTAACAAAAGATCTTGAGTTGTAATGCATATCACATGGAGGTGGCAAGTGTCAGGTTATGAATCATGCAGCCCTTTTTGATAAAAAAAAAAAGCACCTAATTGGTTTCAAAGTAATTCTACTCTGCATCAATCATAGAAAAAAAACAGTAAAAACCTTACATCCAGGTTTTGTACCCTAAGTAGACAAGTACTGATGAAAATGTATAAACAAAAGCTACTTTGCAAACTGTAATACCTTGAGATAACATGCAATAACTTGTGACACCTTGTGACAAATTGTGAATTACACTTTGATATTTCGCCACCTTCGGATGTTTTCCCACATCTCGCGATGTCTTGTTAAATTACTTTGATACCTTGCTACACCTTCTGATGTTTTGCTATAACTTGCAGCACTTTGTTTACTTCGATACCATGTGATGCCTTGTGACACCTTCTGATATTTTGCTATATTTTGCAATACTTTCTAATGTGACATGATAACTTGTGATCAGTCCTTGATACTTAGTGCTACCCTGAGAGGTTCTCCCAAACCTTGTGATACTTTGTGAATCTAGACAATTTTTATGTGTCCATCGATAATAATTTCCATCCATCATAATTTTAAGACTATTGCTCTTGCAGCCATTAAATCTTTTGTATAATGTATATCCAGACGTCCTAACTTGTCTCGACGAAATTATACTTAATCTATTTTATCTTATCTTTTACTAACTTATAATTTTTATTGTATACATACATATTGTAATTATTTATTACGTGCTTTTATTATGTTATTTTAAACTCCTAGTATAGTTCCACTGTTTAAGGAGTATACTTATTAAAGATTATTAAAGATATTAAAGATCGATAGCAACGATTGAGCGATGTTTTTTGTCTCGATGTTGACCTCACCGAGTGATCTAGAATCACAAGTTGTAAAAACCATTGAAGCCCTAGTCCTCAAATCGACCGTCAACAGAAAATGGTTACTCCCTGAATTAGTTTAACGATCGGTCCTAAGGGAGGACATCCTTAAGTTATTCTATTTTTTTTACCTTTGGTTACAACTAGGAAATTCTTTTGTCTCTTGCCGTTGATTTCTCCTATTCCACCCAGTAAAAAGCCAGTGCAAGTGTCCTTAAAAAGAAAAAAAACAAAAGCAAACAAAATTATTCTTATATAACTGCCATTTTAGGATGAAAAATGGGCCATTAACTGCTTACTTCGTCTCCGATCACTGCGACAAGTCTACCCTTCGCACCCGCAGAAATACCTGAATGCGCCATCTTGGAATCTTACTAGGAGATACTTCATGTATGGTATGTGTTGGAGACTGCGCTGGATGTCGTGCGATGAACGCGCTGGATCATTTTACGGTAGTCCGCTGATTCGCTAGACAAAGTCCTCTTTACGTATGAAAGGAAACGAAAGGAGGAGAAAGCTGAAGAATACTTTCGTAGCCATTTCTTTAATTTTTATCTGGGCTATTTTCTATGATAAGGTTTCCCATATGCACGGGTAGAATACATTTCTGACTTTGCAATGAAGAAGGTCCTGAAGCCTCAAGGACCTAAAGTAATGGGGTGGGGGAGGAATATAAAATCCCATCTTCCAGCAGAAACTTTGCCTCTAGTACATTTATTTCAAGAAATCCCAGTGCATGGAAATTCAGGGCACAAGCGTTCCATAGACGCAGAAGATGTACTGCTTTCGTTAGCCTACGAAAGCATGCGGGTTTTTTGGCTCTTGTCTCAAGCGCCGAGAAAACCTGAAAAGAATGCTCTCGCAGGCTATGCGATCAGGCGTTCTTTTTTCGCCAAGCGAGGGATGGGGGAAAAAAACTTACACTATCAAGCATATGTCGTAAACGTTGGCAAAAAAAATATATCGATACTTCGCAATAATTTTCTAGAAGTGCTCAAAATTGAAAATTGCCCGAAAATTATGGTGGGGCTCACTCAATCTCGGATTTTTTTTCCTTACTATTACCTTGGAAATTTTGATTACCCCAGGAAATGCATTAAAATGAACTTCAACTTATTCGAAATAAGTGGTGTCCCACATCGATCCGATTAATTAAGAGAAGAGCGGTGAAACTCAGTGTTATTGAAAATACTAGATATGTTTCAGAAAAGAAATGTATCAGGTTCACTATTGATCAATAGTAAGCCATGAAGGAAAATTTGACTACTGTGTACAGCCGACTTTTCACCGTGGAAGGTCCTGAAGTAATGTGGAGCCCAGGGGGGTGGGGGGGACTGCAAAACTAGCCAAAAACAGAAGAAGCTAAAAACAACACTAGCCGTATGTTCAAGGCTAATAACATGATTCAGGCTTTATCGATGGCAGTTTGGCTCCAAAATTACTTCAACTAAGAATATTCACCGGAGTATTTTCAGCCCAAAATCGGCAGAGAAATCTATAAAAAGAGTGTAGCAAAGTAGCGGAACACGTTGATTCTATGGTGTGTTGAAATGTTAGACCAATAAATTCCGGCGATATTTCTACGACCTTTACGCTTACCGTGTACTTTGTCCTGAAACAGAATCTGCTCTGTTGATATCACCATATATGTAATTGATAAGTGTACTTGACATAACCTGCCCGTGGGGTCAATTAAGTGCTTTCGTCTCAAAATATAAATGGACCCACAACTGATCACACAGTAACAAAACCTGAGCGTCGGGTATTCCTACGACTTCTAAGGGCTTGGGGAGGCGGAGAATATTACTTTTTCCTTTCCTTCTTTTTTCCTCCCTCCCACCATGCATGTACCTTCCAAAAGCTTAGTGCTCGGGCTACAACTTCTCCGTAAAAATACGCCAGCGTTCTATAGCCTTGCGTTACTTTTTGATGCACAACTATCGATAAGAAATACAATCACTAGAATTTTTTTTTTTCGGCCCAACAAGCCATAGGAACAAACTTTTTCGTGAGAGCCTTTGAAAATGCAAGATCCTCTGGAAACATCCAAAAAATTGAAATCTTCTCAATGGTCATTTTTTTGTATTCCGATAACATAACTTCACACACGTTCAAACTCCTACATCGGAAATGTTTTTCGTCTCCCACAAGACAGTCGCGATTTCATTCTATCGTAGGTTTCGCTTGGTTTCGCTGACGTGAAACAATCTGATTTGTGTTGCGTAATATCGTACGATTCTGAAAAGGGCTTTGAAGCCCTAAAACAGGCGTAGTTTCTAAACAATCAGTTTTGGACCCGTTTGGCGACAAGAGTACAACACAAATTGCTTCGTGCAAATCAAACCTAGAATTGTTTGACAAGTTCTCACACTACTGGGCGAATTAGAATTGTGCGTCTTTCAGTTACCACCGTAGCACAGGCCGGACCGTAACGAGAAGCTTTATTGAAAGCTATTTACCCAGGCTATTTACACGCGATCTGTATGGCACAACAGAGGTCTCTATCACAATCCGGTAAGGCGAGCCATCACGAGAGGTTAAAGTCTGAAGTACCCTGTACTGAGTCTGAAGTCTGATAAGGATCTCCTTGGTCTTACTCTGAAATGTAATACTGGAATATTTCCAACCGGAAGATATTAAAAAAAATCTATACAAGTGCTGATCAACAATCGGAAACAAAGTCAACAACAGCTATGTGTTGAGCCGTTTTACGTCATCAGTAACGTAGATAAACAGCTGAAACGCTATTACGCTGCAGTCTTCTCACGTAGAAATTCCTGCAAAACTAACTTGTAAAATTAAATTTCTAAAACGAGTTCAGAAGCTTGCGTTTATAAAAATTTAATTAGAATTATGAAAGTTGACGGACATGCTATCATGATAACATCATGTATAAATCTCAATGCAGTGTTTAGCACTAGTTATTCGCCTTTCGTGATGTGCCCATTATGACTCAATCTTTATCGGCCTGTTCAGGAACTTCTTGTGGATGTAATAAATAAACACGGGAGCCAGGAATTGTGTGTCGGGAATTCGATAATCGGCACGTTAGTATATTTGTAACATATCGCGGCGTGATTATGGTCGAACGACACGATACCGGCCTCTACTGACAAGTTCATGTACGAGTAAATAAACCAAGAGATAATGTATGACATTTAAATGACAAAGCAAAAGAGCATTAAACTTTTCAGAGTCGGATGATCATTGTAAAATCATGCCCGTTGATTCACATGCTTTGAAAATCTCGGTCTACCCACTAAACTGGAATCGGATGCATGGTTCTAAAATCTGAAGGATTGATTCGTAAAAGTCGTGTATTTGCAAATTGCAGCCCTGCTGGAGTCCTGCTGGATCGATCTGTTTTCCTTATCTCTTGCCCTGCCTCTTGCAAGTGTAAAATCTCATCTCTTAACGCACAATACATGAGTTAGGATTAAGACAAAAGTTTAAGAGTCTTTTTCAGAGTCTTCTATTGCTACATTTCGAGACATTTAGTCGCTGTATTCAGAATTTTTCCCAGTCGTGTTAAGTTGATTCAAAGTTCGGAGGAAAGAAAATTCTCGGGCTCCATTCAGGCGTCGAATACCTTGCAAGGTAATGAACACTTTCAGTAGTGGTTTTACCGGAAACCCTGTGAGGACTGAAATAAAATGTCATCGAAAATATTTATATATCGGTGATAAACCGGCATAACCGCCTGCAATATAAGTATAGTATAGTATTGCCATTTCTTTCAGTCTCAATGCATTGTTTTCAATACCTCATGATTTATGGTTCTGAATAGTGAATTCAAGTGCATTACTAATGGTACTACTACCAAGCTAGACCCCACTAAAATTTTGCTGACGTGATTCGTTTCAGTCAAACTTGCTCCAAATTCCTACTAAAGAAATATTAGCCAAAATTCTTCCAGAAAACCATGGAGCACTGCGTGACAACTGATAAATAATTACATGGCGGATCAAACTGAATAATGTTAACAAGTCTGCTCTACAAGCGTGTCTAATATCGAGTCAGTTCGCTTTCTCTGCAGATTTATTTAAAAATATTACGTATCTAGTAGCTTCTCTGGGGTAGTTTTATTGGAGCAGCACTCCAGTACCGTAACGGCGTGGGGTAAAGCGACTGATTTCTTTGATTTTTCTTTTTTTCATTTCATTGTCTTCATGTCTTGTTGTATTAATCATTTATGCAATTTTTACGCTTTTACAGACGGATTGATTTGCACTATTAGCTACTGTTTCAGCCGTCTCACTCGCTTTACATGGGATTCTCAAGAGAGTGAAACTCGTTCCTCTCCAACCTAGCTGACCATGTTTTGTCTGAGAATTTTATCGCAACTGTTCCGCAGTCAGTCTTGATCAATAATCAATACCAGTGAAATATAACAATCCACATCCAGTCTTCACCGGCTTCATCGCAAGACTATATCCTACGAATACGTACGGGATATTTCCGGTGCGATCCATCCGGTGTGTAATCATTGCATGCATTCTACAAATGTTCAAGCGGCCATTACATTGCTTAAACTCATAAAAGCGACCTTAGGACGTGTGGAACATGTTCAAGTGCCTTATCAGTATCACTTTCAGATAGCCTTAACGCAGAGTCAAAGTTTATTTTATTTAAACTTGACGGTTTGTTCCTTGTTGGATCGTGTTGGATTGTTGTAGTTACACAATATTGATCCTGGCAAATACAAGTGAGGTTATTGCCAACGCGATAAGTGTTTGCCTTCGGATTTTATTCTTTACATTATCCAAAGAAAACTTTATCTCTCGGCACGGCAATAAATCGTTGGCATAAATCTCAGGGAGGAAGAGCATGAAATAACGGACAAAAACACGTCCTATTCCATTGTATTGTTTGAAAGAAGTATTTTAAATACTTCTTCCAAAAAACGAGAGTGCAATGATACAAAATTGAAGTTGTTTGATTGCATTCCATGAATTAAGCCATGCGTGACACACGCAATCGACGCACGTTTCATCAAGAACGAAAAAGGGAACGTGACCACAAAATCTCGAAAGGAGCAAAAATCCTGAACGTTTTCGCTAGTTATGACCCTATTACTTTTCAACACTTCAACAGAGATAACCTATAGCCAGTGATCGTGTTCTTCTGGGCAGCCGATCGGTACGTGATCTGTCGTAATGAAATCTTTATCAGGAGGTTTCCTGTTTTCCTCGTATAAAAACGTGCGAAGAACACACGGTCGAGCGTTAATAGTGAAACGTCACCTATTTTTCATGTGACAGCAGACATGACTGGCGTAAATTTCATAGCGTGCGTCCCTTTCTCCCTCCCCGCTTCCCTCCCCGTTTCACGCCTGCTACTCTGCCCAAGTTAAAATTTCAACACTATCCGGTCATTTTTACCATTCATATGTCCCACTTCAGGACAAAAGATGACCAAAAGAGTCGCTGCATTAGAGAATCTACTAATTCAGATGTCCCTAATATAGCGGGAAAATTACTTCAGATGCACGCTTCAAGCTATGGTTTGTTAGTTTGAAGCTACGAAAACATCAATAACATTAACAGAAGTGGCCAGATGTCTACTATCGATAGCTGATGGGTTGATCCAAGATGCACTATACAGTTCATCTTCCCTGTAGTTTAGCCAGATAGAATGAGTAAAGAGGATGAGAAACGACCAAACAACATTTTCCGACAACTTGCTACAGACCTGTTATGAATTGCCATCTTGAATATCGCATCTATCTTAATCTAAGAATTCCTCGTTACGATTCATATTGCGAGTAACGTTTTGTCCTTTTCTCGGTTTATTGTCAGTAAATGGCGCCTGGGATGAAACAGACTCCAAAGTGAAAGAGGTGAAAGGACGGGAAAACGTAAAGTTATTTGTTCTGAACGAACAGGCTACACGTGTACGAACTGAGTGGAGTACAGCTTCCGGCCAATCCAAAGTCCAGTTTTGGCACGTGGGACTATCATGTCAATGGCTCGGATCATTCACAGTGACCAATCAAAGGCGAGATTATGACGTATCTCGAAGGTGATTGGTTTACAGGTGTCAGGTGGGCTGAAGCTTCAATAAAAATCCTAACACTTTAGAAATTCGTTCAGTTCACCTAAGATGGCGGACCTGTTAACGAGTTCTTCCAAATTGGTTGGTGTGGAAATGGAAAATCGCGGGCAAGAGAATTTGCCGGTAGGTCTCAAGTTTCACATGCACGCTTTTTCTGGCTTTTAAGTGTGATTAGTTTCAAAATTTTTTCGCTGTCTTGAAATCCTGATAAAATCTCATTGATCATTTCATTCTCAGAGCCACAACAAGGCATTTTTGCCGGCGGAGGAAGAGGCGGGAACTCAACCGCCACACGAGGACGAAATCAGTGAAGAATTTGATCCATGGGCTTTGCCAGAACTTCAGGATCTTGGACCAAAGTGGTCTGGTACGATTGCGTATTACTGTTTGTTGTCATTTTGTGATTTTTTTTTTTAATTTCGGCAAATTTCCCGCGTCTTACAGTGTACTTTTTTTTTTGGCGGGCCCACAGAACTTGACGGTCGTGGAAAAGTGAAACGAGTCGCTCTTTCCGTTGGCAAAGTACTCCTTCTTCTCGCTCTTCTCTACCTGTTCATCTGCTCGCTGGACTTTCTCAGTAGTGCCTTCCGATTGCTGGGTGGAAAAGCGGCTGGCGAAGCATTTGCTTCAAACAAGATCTTGTCCAACCCCGTTGCCGGCTTGATGATCGGCATCTTGGCAACCGTTCTTGTCCAGAGTTCTTCCACTACTACTTCCATCGTCGTTTCAATGGTCGCTGCTGGGAGTAAGTTTTATTAGTTATCTTTCTGAACAATTTATGATTTGACAATCGAGTCCATCTACTGGATCCTATTTGCTTATTTACAAATTCTGTTCTGTAAACCTGAATTGGCAAATAAAGTTGTATGTATGTAAATAAGTCGAGTTTTAACCTCTCTAAGGGTTTGATCTTAAGTTCACTTGTAACGCTATTTTCCCTTCGTAAAGAATGTTATTCAAACCTGGACATATTTAACGTGATGTGTAACCAAAGCAAAACAAAAAGAAAAATGTTTTAACCTTTAGGGAAGTGCTGTGCTTAATTAAGCTAAATATATGAAATAATAGTGGACTGATACTATTATAGGCCTGCACTTTTCCTAATAGCGTCATTTACGTAACATGTGACCTGAGCCATAAACATTCAAGTGGCAGCCTATATTTAAATCTTTGAATTGTATTTCGTCCACATGTTTGGAATAGTTTGCCACCTAACATGACTCTACAAAATTGATCTGGAAAAGAGTGGTTCTGATGAGCACAATTTTTTTTTATTAAAATTTACATTTAGACATTTGTGCTTTGTATGTTTGGTTTCGTGTAAATTCTGAGGGTAAATTTAGTATTGGTGGAGGCAAGACAACATATCTCCAGCAGAGCCTTCTATTCAAAGTGCCTTGTAGTGCACATTATCAAAGTAAAGAGAGTTTAATGTATTATGTATCTTTGCAGTTTTGCAGGTGGAACCTGCTATTCCAATAGTAATGGGTGCCAACATTGGAACGTCAGTCACCAACACCATAGTCTCCCTGGCACAAGCTGCTGAACGAAATGAGTTCCGTCGTGCCTTTGCTGGAGCAACTGTTCATGACATATTTAACTGGCTGTCTGTGATCATATTTCTGCCTTTAGAAGTCATCACGCACTACTTATTGCATCTAACTGGGGAGATCATTAAGAGACTTCCACTCACCCAAAAGAAAGGAACCAACCAAAAGCTACTGAAAGTGATCACCGAGCCCTTTACCAAGCTTATCATTCAGTTAGACAAAAAGATTATTGAGAAGATTGCACTTGGAGATGAGTCAGCTGAGTCAATGTCACTCATCAAACACTGCAAAGAGGAGAGAACTGAAACAGTTAATAAAACTGTGTTTAACGCTACCATTAACATGACCAGCTACATGCTTGTGAATGAGACGATTGAAGAAGAAGTCAAATGCAATTTTCTCTTCAGTCGCACCTCACTTAACGACACAGAGATTGGCATCATATTGCTGGTACTCTCCATCGGCCTGCTGTGCGTCTGCCTTGTCAGCATTGTAAAGACCCTGCATTCCATGCTGCGTGGTCAAATGGCCAAAATCATCAAGAAGACTGTCAATGCTGATTTTCCTGGACCATTCCGACATCTGACTGGTTACTTGGCTATCCTAGTTGGTGCTGGATTAACAATGTTGGTCCAGTCCAGTTCTATCTTCACATCAGCACTTACACCTCTTATTGGAGTTGGAGTGGTGTCTCTTGAAAGAGCCTTCCCATTGACCCTGGGTGCTAACATTGGAACGACTGCTACAGGTGTTCTGGCTGCCCTGGCCAGTTCATCAAATTTGGACAAAGCTCTTCAGATAGCCTTCTGCCATCTGTTCTTCAACATATCCGGTATCCTTGTGTGGTATCCTATTCCTTATCTACGAAAAGTACCCATCAGTTTTGCAAAGACCCTCGGCAACAAAACTGCTGACTACCGATGGTTTGCCATAGCTTACCTGGTGTTTGGGTTCTTCCTGCTTCCGGCAGCTGTGTTTGGCTTGTCCTTGGCTGGTTGGCAGATTCTCCTTGGTGTTGCAGCTCCCCTCCTGCTTCTCTTCTTGTTTATTGTTATCGTTAATATCCTTCAGAGGAAAGCCCCTGGTCATTTACCAGAAGTGTTGCACGACTGGGAGTGGCTGCCCAAGTGGACACGATCTTTAGAGCCCCATGATCGTGTATTTACCAAAGTCACTGAGTTGAGCAAGCTTTGTCGCTCAGATAGGGCCAAGAGGACCTCCAACTTGGAGTCCCGTGTATAATAGACCTCCTTATCTCTATTTACTTATTTAGGAGCTCTGTGAGTTAACAATGTGCAGTGTGTTATTAGAGTTCTCGTAAGTTCTCAGTACCAGTTACACCCCTTCCCTCTAAATGATAATCACTCCCTTTTTGTGAACCTTTATCAAGTTGCTACAAAGTACTACTGAGAGCTCTGTGATGTGCATTGGCCATGCAATTCTCCCAAGTAATACCAGGAAGGAGAGTAGGCAGTGTGCACAAAGATGTCATTTTTTGACAACCACTGTAGTATGATTATACTATATTTGTAATGCTACATGTACGATCTTTTGAGAGTGAAATTTTTTAATGATAAAAGGCAAATCATCGAAGAAAAAAAAGTGACATTTTAGTGCAAGCTGCCTATTTTTATTTTAACAATCTATAGACCATTTGACATACTAGGTTGTTTTTCAAATCATTGCTCCCTTTCACCGCAAGAATTGTGTTTCATGTGTATATGATCTTAATGGTTTTAAAGTTTTGTACTGCTACAGGTAATGGTTTAGTTGCATCTTAGTTCTTTAACAGCACACTGTAAACCCTATTTTCACCTGAGGGAAACAACAGCTACTGAGATAGTAACAAAATGACCTGGATTAACAGCAATGTTTTGACTTCAGTGCACTTACTTTGGTCCTTTGCAGTTTCCAATTTGTTGATATCTTTTGGTGCAAATGGGGTTAACAGGATAATGACACCCTATGAATTGTTATGTATATTGTGTCTAAAGTTTAATAAAACATGCATCTTGCTTTCTTTGTAAGGTAAGTTTGATATTTATAGATATTAATTTAAAGTTACATTGTATTAATGTTTGTTATGGCAATAAACAAGTAATTGGGTCGACTTAAATTGAGTCCATTTTTTTGGTTTGCTCTATGATTCATCTGATCATTGTTTGTTTCATTTTCCAGGTTCTTCAACTTTCCAGAAAGCTAACTGGCTGAAAATCAAACAAATTTGTTTATTAAAACAACACAGCAAGTGTAAAAAGAAACATTTTTCTGAAAGAAAAAAAACAGTGCCTCACCAACTGAGGTGTAATAAGAAATGACTAAGGAAGTTTGCTAAGGAGACAACATTTGGATTTTTAAACATTCTCAAAGCAAAGAGACTTGAATACTACTTCAAAATTTATCATGTGAACTTAAGGTATGATGATCTTATCATTTGATTTTTTCACTTTGTTCATCAGTCCTTTTAATAAAACTGATTTCACTGAGTGCTTTGTCAAAATATTTTTGTCTTGCTGAAATGCATTGCTTACCAGATCAAAACAATGAACTGCTTTGAATTTGACAATCATGGTGCAGAGCTTTCAAATCTACAGGCTTTCTATCATAAAGTGTTTTCTCTTGAGTGTTGACGGAAGTTCATATTTGTCTTGGTTTTGATTGTATTGAAGAACTTGCGCCACTTTGACATTCATTCGGAAGTAAAAACAATAGTAACTTTACACATTTTCCAGTGCCTCCATCAGTGACATTTGCTTTAAGGTTCAAGTGGCTCACTGGATTGTCTAAACCCTTTCTGATTGGCCAGGGTGATTGTATTAGTTGGGTATTTGACACAGTTGAAAATTGCTTTACTAGCCTTTTGTTCTGTTAAGGTGGATTACATCAGTTGGTTACTTAACCATGTCTACTTCCTCTGAGATATCTCTAAAAGTGACTACACCGGTTACCTTTGATGGGTTTTAACTTGACAATGTTAAACATTAAATTCTTGTATCAAATTTTGTCTAGGCGTGACAAGTGTGTCATCCTTTTAACTAACATCCTTCAAAGGTTCGGTTGTGTGATCTTTGCATCTGATTTGAAAACGGGATGAAAAGGTTTTGAGATTTGTCTTGAAATATGCACCAAAATTTCAATACTAGTATCCGATAAAATTTTGTTGCACCAGCCACTTTGAATTACTATTTTGAATTCTTTCTCCAAAACGTTCGTGTCCCATGGCATGGTCAGACAACCAAGTGATAAGACATGCCTGTATCACTTCCATCTGAAACATTGTGTCTGAAAATCATGTTCTTGCCATTTGCGCATGCATTCTGCACCTGAAATAGTCCTTGTCAAGTTCATGGGCACTTAAGCTGTTCTATGTTTTGAGCTGGTACAGTATCTGTTCCCTGCCAAATGTTCCTAGATATTAAGTACACATATTAGAATGAGTGAGTGACAGTTTGTAGAATGGAAACACCAGAGCTAGTACTACAGGGTAGCTACAGGTCAGGAAATGGTCAAGTTAGAAAAAGGTTGAGGAGTTTGGCAAAAATGGCATTTTGAAGAAAAGTAGGGAAAATAGGAATTATTGTAACACTGATTTATTGCCATGTAAGGGTGAAAGGAACACTTCAGGTCACTGTAAGCTAATCATCGTGTTGGTTTCAAGCTATCCTCTGAGAGAATAGGGCCATATTTGTGATCCTAGTGGTCAAATAAATAGGCAGGAAAAATGGTTAAAGGGTAGCTTTGAGCCCACTATTATCGGAGGGTTTCTTTAATTTTGGTTGCGGAATTTTTTTAAGACAAGTTCAGAACTTTTCAGTGAAAGTTTGTTTTCTGTGGCTTTCCCTTTCCCCCTATACAAAACCTGCACACAGGAGTGGAAGACATTCTGGTAACCCCTTCTGATTTATTTCTTGTGTTAATGAAAGTTCCAGGAACTGAGCTCTGGGTCTCTGGTTGTTGTCAACACTAAGCCATTTCAGAGGGACTGTTTGATCATAGTCATTAGGGAGAAATGGTTGTGAAGCCTGACAAAGGTCTTTTTATATACTTCCGTACAAACTTTTGCCCTTGACCGTGAACCAAAGACAATAGTTATTTCCATTTGACAGAGGGATTAACCAATAGAAAATATTCCCAAATATAACAATTGTCACCTTTGTTTCCTCCTTGCATAACCATCTCTCTTTGGTAACTATAGGTTGATTAAACAGTAAGAGATAAGGAAATAGCTTCTTCCATTTGATTGATTACTTTAAACATTAAAACAAACTGCCAGAACTCAATTTTTCAATATATCTCACTGGGCTTTCTGTCAGTTTAATTCCAACCCGTTGGAGGGGGGATAGAGTATCAGTAAGAGTCCTACTCCATCATTCTTGGCCGATTTTTCTATATAGCTCTTTGAAAAGTGAAAAAGTTTGGACAAAGAGAAAACCCAGTCGCGCTCACTTTATTTAGGAGGAGCGTTGCGTGACGATCAAAGTAACGGCAAGACTATAGACAAGTGGGTTACTTTCACGGTCTCACGATGCACCTCCTTTCGCGGAGCACATTGCCGTACTGTAAGTTAAGGACCGAGTTTTTTTCCTCTTCGATTTTTCCGAATTTTTTTCCCTTCAAATCGATGATGAGTACCTTGAAGTAACTTGCATTAGCTTGCAGTATCGCGGCAGTGTGAACCGAAAAGGCGACGTTTATAGTAAGATATTTATTATATCTCTGCTGTTTGTCTGCGAAACGGCTCCAAACTGACGCACGTCGGAAACAAAACGAGTCAATGTGAAATTGACTGTGTCAGGATATTTTGGCAACAAAAGCACCTTTGAATTTTAGCGTTCACCTCGTACGCAGACGTAGCTCGTTCCGCGCAAATTTCCCGAGCGACGAGGACAGATTGCGTGACGAGCTTAAAGAGTACGTATGGGTTATTGACCAAGTTTGTTCAGTCAAGATGCCTGGATATTGGCCTCGTTCTTTTTTTGCGTGTTTATTGACCGAGACGGAGTCTTGTAAGGCTTGTAAGCAGTATAACAAAGAATTAATTAATCCCAATTTATGGCATACAAACCTCAGATTACTTTGAGTCACTTCAGGTTATTGGGTCTGAATAGAGTAAAGCCAGATCTTTTACATGAAACCCATACTCACTTTGTAAAGCTAAGTTTTAGAGGGACACCCCTTTCTCTTTGTATTTCCTGGAATGTTCGTTTGTTTCATTAGTTTAATCCAACAGCAGCTGGGTTAAAAGAACGTGGCGAGTAAAATAGACTAAGATTGGTTTGATGGTGGTATAAACCGTGCCAAAAGAAGAGCACTTCACCGTAGGTGGGTTTCAATGTTATTTTTCTCTGTACTTTTATTTTTTCGTAGTATGCGTGGTAATAATTAAGACTATCTGTTATCAAAAATTCCATTTTCTTGGTAAACGACTTCGAGTTCATTTTTAGTGGTTATCCGATCCTTTATGAATTTTATGTATCTTGATTTTTGCCTGTAATTTACACAAATAAAATAATTTATTTGTAAAGTAATTTATAGAAAAAAATATATAACGTAAAGAGAATGGCTTGACTAGTCCCTTGAGGTTACTCTTTCTCCTCGTTACGCTAGAACGTAATTTGTCGTTCACACTCATTAACCTTTGATTTCCTCTCAGTTTCCTGTGAATTATGGCATAAAAATATATAGATATCAATATATTCGTTAATCTAGTCACTAGTCACTGTTGTACTGGTAATGTAGAGCAAAACGTTATATAGCCACGGTGGCCCATTCAGCATCATGGCTGGTATCCAGAGGGGCCCTGGCCTTATCTTATGTACAGCGCTATAATAATGCTGTAATGCTTAGTACTTAAAAAAAAAATAAAAAAGTAATAATAACGATAATAAGTACGATTGGAATGGAATAGGCTGTCTTGCTAAATGTAGAACCAGGTGGCGTTAACTTGTTCAGCTGAGGTTTCTCTTGGTTATAGTTATCTCCATCAGAAACGCGTGCAACTTACGGGAAAGAAAGTAAACCAAGTTTAAGCGTAAAAAATTACTACCTATGGCTAAGTTTTGTACCCTTCGGTAGTAATGCCAAAACCTCGTTTTATTCTTTGTTTTGTTTTGTTTACGTATAGCGCTATAATCATTTGTCGCTCGTACTTTTAATTTAAGGCACTAAAAACTTAATTCGGCGCTGAAGGGGTTCTCAGGATACGGGCTATATAGGTAAAAAAAATTAACGGGATTCAGCATGGTGGAAAAGAAATGGTGGGGTATGGGGTATTGAGAACAGATATCCCAGGATATCCAGTTGGAAAATTCAAAAATATTTGCAATTGGACTGAGTTAACGGGATACGGAGTATCTCAGCCAAAAATGAACAGAAAAAGGGATACTCAGACCCCCCTTACCTCCGTCGTATAAGTTTAGCCACAGTAACTCACTTACGTTCGTGACTTCTCTTTCTCAGTTCTCTTTCCTTCTCGGTACTCACTCGTTACAACTAAATTGGACTGAGTTAACGGGATACGGAGTATCTCAGCCAAAAATGAACAGAAAAAGGGATACTCAGACCCCCCTTACCTCCGTCGTATAAGTTTAGCCACAGTAACTCACTTACGTTCGTGACTTCTCTTTCTCAGTTCTCTTTCCTTCTCGGTACTCACTCGTTACAACTAAATTAAGTTTAAGACTAAAAAAAAAAGAAAGAGTCAAACCCTCTGAGCCAGGTTCGTAAAAAGTTATATGAAAATCCCCTGAAATCTTTAATGCCGGAGTGACACTTATCGCTACGTCATCACAAACCGCCTCTCCTACCCGCTACCGTCCCGCTTACACTTGTCCTTCTCTTAATGTCTTAACTCATTAACACCACAGGTGTTCTGCTGTATTGAGCGCAGTAGTGACTAAGAACAGCTATTAAATTAGCAGAAAACAAAATGAATTACATGTCTTAACACTTTTTATTATTAGTAGTATTATAAGTCCTTAAAGTCTTGCCGCTTTTAACTTATGGTGCCGAGTTCAATCCGTGAGCCTAGGGCATTCATAAGTCTGCTGGATTACTTGATGGATTATTATTATTATTATTATTTAAGGGGTTAAGAGCACAAAAGTTACAAAACTCAAACCGCGTGACCTTATGAGCGATATTACCGCCATAGTGACTTATCTATGCTTGTCTAATATGTAATTAGATTATTTGATATACAGCTATTTTGACAAGGGTTGTCCCCCAAAAGCGTAAAAGCGTGCGCGACGATGTCGATTGGTATTATGGGTTGAAAACGTTTGGCGTTGATTGATTGAGGTTCACGGTGTTTACCAACAAGGAAAGAGAAGATTTGTTTGTGTTGTTTCCCTCTATGTCGTTGAAACACTTAAGGCCTCAATCAAGGACAGTGAATCCCCATGTCTTAACACTTTGGTACACGCAGAATCGAAACAAATGCATCTGGTTCGAACTGTGGCCGTATTACTATCAATGGAACGCACCTTCTATAAAAAGGAAGAACACGCACCGAGCATCTTCAGGAATTGCAATATACAGTGTGCGCTGGCGGCCGCTTCTTTGTGTTTTCGACGTGTCTGTGAAGAGCATTTAGATGAAAGTTGTGAACAACTAGTAGATTTATACTAAAACAATTAGATAATTCGCTCTCGATTTTTATGCGTCATAGCTGACGAGAGCGCACGCGATAGAAATCTCGAGCTCATAATCTAATTGTTTAATAGAAACACGGTTTTTAAGCAATCAGCGCGCGTATTTTCTTGGGACTGTTTTCTAATTATCATTAGTCACTGACAAGTGCTTTAACAAAGGGCGACCATGATTAGGGTTGACTTGCTATGGATGTGCCTACAGCTTCTAAATAAAGATATCAGAAATAAATCGTCAGTTACCCAGCTTTACGTACGAGGGTAAACAAAAACATGTAAAGCAGTTTTTTAAAAAAAGTCTGATGATAGACGTTTGTCACTGACTTAGATTACTGGTTATCTCGAAGATACGTATTGTCAACTCTCGAGGGATCAAACTTTTCAGTCATTGTGTAACTGTAACACATTTGGGCAAACACTTCACCTTGTGATTTTTTCGCAGCTCCAGGGAACCACGTTTTCATGGCCTCCAACTGAGCTTTCTCAGAATCTTCAATAAACGAATCACTGTACGTCAGTTGTATTCCCAAGTCATCCCCAGGCGTTTTTACGTATTGCAGTGGCGTGGTGCGGATGAGGGACACCTTTCTCGTCAAGGTCAACAAGAAGCCATTGTCGTGATGTGAGAGAAGGTTGATTGACGGCACGAAAAACTGTTCTAACCGCTGAGTAGCCAGGCAATGAAGAAGGTCGTCAAGGAGACCCAAAAAGCAGATTGCTGAGTTGGCACTTTCCCAGAAATCTTCAGGATGTTTCTCGCACGCCCAAAGCATGATGGTCTTGAGATGATAAGAACTGAGAATCTTGGGAATTGAGAGGTGCTCTTTGAATATCTCCTTCAATATGCGATAGCATTCAATGCGGCAACTGGCATCAGGAATCAGAAGATGATCATAAGTGATTTTCCTCCCACCAGGAAAAACATATTCACCTCGCGGTTTCGGAAAACAGGAATATATACTTTTCTCAGCTTTTGAGAAAGAGATTCTCCATTCTAGTTCAGGATCGCCGTACTTCGAGGCCTTCGGAACCAAGTATACGCCACTGTTGACAACTTCCGCTACGACTGTTTGTTCTGGCCACTCCCGGGGTCGCGTGATCCACTCTTTAGCAGAGATGGGCCATTCGTTCCAGTCCAACGCCAAAACAAAATCAAAACTGAAAGTGACTTGGGTTTCGCTGATGTCTCTAAGATCCATGACCAGGGTGACCGCTGGCCCGTTGACTTCAAATCGATAAACACATTTTTTTCCAAAGGAGCTATTTCTAAAAACTTCTTCAATTCTTGCGTGGAGCACTTCGACTGTTTTTGTTGACGACAGGAAGACTTCATATTTGCGCTCAATTACGCAATCTTGCCATGTTGCTTGAAGAACGGCGTCATTCAGACGAATCCATGAATGACCCCGCGTTATCTCATCCCTCTCTGTACTTCCGCCTTCAACGACGGAAATGCGCCTAATATTTTCGTTGGAATCAACCTTCAGTGCTTTTATTAAGAAAAGAAAGTCGTATTCCTGTTCAACTGTCTCATCGTGAGAGTGTTTCCTATACAAAGACACTCCTTCTGTAAAACTTCCAGACTGAATAACCTCTAAGTCGAAACGTAAATCCAACTCTTTCACTTTGGCTGGAAGTTCATTCTGTAAGAAGTTGTCTAAATCATACCTAGCATTAATATCGCCAAAACCAAGCACTGATTGGCCTCCAGGAACTTGAAAGGTTAAGTTGGATCGGTAACGCGACCAAAGCTTTCGCCTCAGATCACCCAGCTTCACGCCGGATCGAAAATCGATGGACATCACGAACCGCTGTTAATGTTGTAGCTTCCCTCTCGTAAGACGAGAACAACTCTCGTCACCAGTACCCTGTAGGATTAGGACTGGGGACGAAGTCAACTTTTTTATGTGTTGTTAAAAAAACACTGTGGAAAATTATGACAAACACGCACGCATAAATTTACACTGCAGCGAAAATTGAAAAATTAATGATAAATTTGCCAGCTTTCAGCTAATCACAATGAAGTAATTTTCTCAGTCGTATAGTTTGATCATAAAACTTTTTCTTTATCATTTAAATTTTGAAGCCACCGAGGGGTTTTTAAAAATAACAACGCCCTATGAGAAAAAGTGACGGATTCTGGAAGTTGTAGTCAAATGACGTTATCATGCAAATCGCCTATCAGTACTAACAGGAGCTCATTACCCGGCCGGAGCCGCCATCTCCTATAATGCCCTGTGAGTGAACCCTTCCACATATCTTTCTATTTGTAGAAACAGGTCTTGTGGGAGTTTTCACACGAACCCTTTTCAATATCCAACGATACCCCAATTAAAAACATTCTTTGTTACAGCAAAGACTGAGATCCCACTTTTGCCCTCTATAATTTTGCATTTTCTGTCTGCAGGAACAAGATATGTCGTGGGAAACCAAGAGACCCTTGCGCTAATCACAGTTCTAATATATAGATTTAGCCAGGCCTAAAAGCGGAGGTCCTCAGAATTTTAATTGGATGTTGTTAATAGTTAAAATCATTATACATTGTAGTCACCATCTGTCTTCTCATTGGCTAAAAAAAAAAACTACAGTTAATTCTAGGGAACAGTGCAACCTACAGATTATTCACTAATCTGCTAGCAGATCAGTGAATAATCTGTAGGTTGCGCGCGCCATGCATGATTTTCAAGAGTAACGTCAAGTTCACGGACAGCGAAGTAAGAACATGGCTTGTCGAAAATAAACTGTGTTCGGTGCGGTAATGCGTTTGTCGTTATTTTCTTTAAATCAATGTATAAGAAAACAATTATTAGATTCGGTTTTTGTGATATCCGAAATAACCAAGGGCTCGGTTAGTGTTATCAGCTTCACTTACCTCCACCTTGATTATTCCGGATATCACAAAAACCTCAGCCAATAAATTGTTTATAATCCAACTTGCATGGCATCCGTGTTGGATTACATTGTAATGCAAATAAAAAAAGCTAAGCATTAAACTTAAAGGGCTATTGGGCTGAATTGTATGCACCAAATAAATCAACGTGTGAGAAGAACAGAGAAAGGGTTCTTCTGTATTGAACACATTCCTCGTGTGCGCGGCCCCACGCATGCTATACCGAAAACCGTGGGAAAGAACGCAAAACAAGTAAGCGTGCGAGCGTGGCTGTGAGCGTGACGTGCGAGCGACGAATGGCAATGCCGCGAGCCGCTAGCAGCCGTCTTCCGATGTCCGCGCTACTAGCGGCTCGCGGCATCGTTGCTCGCACGTCACGCTCACAGTCATGAGTCACGCTCGCGCGCTTACTTGTTTTGCGTTCTTCCCCATGGATTTTCGAGGAAGAGAGAGACTGCTCGCAGTCTAGATGATGTGATAATGAAAGCGAAAATTGAGCCTTAATTCATGGGCAGATTTCAGGGGAACTTAAGAGGCCACCCCTTCCCCCTCCCCCACGACTTTTTTCTATCTAGATCTCTTCGAACGTTCGTTGCACAAATCGTCCCATGTTGGGTTGCCGTTCACGTAGCCCTGCGCCTGCACTCAGCGGATTTTCCTCTTTCGAGTACATTAATTCGCCGCTCGTGGCAAGTATATAACCCTGAAAAACACGTCGGATTTAACCATTTTGATCAGAGTTTTTAGGTTTCAAGTGATTTTTCCTCTTTATTAGGTATCGGAAAAATTAACGCTCAGTTATAAACATGTCAGATCATAAGCAACGTGTTCACGAAAGGTCTAACAAGATCCGCAACAGAAAAATTCGAAGTTGAACGCCATGAAATGTTGACACAAGAATAGGTACTTTCTTGAAAAGATTAAGAGGTAAGCCATCTGATATTTTTCATTGTTGATAGTGGTAGGCTTTAGGGTTGATTACAATGTTACAGTGTAAGTAGGCTTATTTTGCACTAGATTTTTGATTCGGTCAGTGTAAAACGCAGACTGCGGACTGCAAACTACAGACTAAAATGTAGACTGACCATTGAGTCCTAAGCGAAAACAGGCTAACTGGAGGCTAACCTAAGTGATGTCCAGGCCAACTGGAGTGACATTCAGTCTAACCGGAGCGCGACTCAGCTGACCGGAGCACAGTCTTTCACTGCAAT
This sequence comes from Orbicella faveolata, assembly GCF_042242905.1. Classification (NCBI taxonomy): domain Eukaryota; kingdom Metazoa; phylum Cnidaria; class Anthozoa; order Scleractinia; family Merulinidae; genus Orbicella; species Orbicella faveolata. The sequence continues at coordinate 16,945,266 of NW_028301540.1, forward strand.
TAGCCTGAATAATCATGTTTAAGACCAGCGCCTGATACTATTATTATAAAACGATACGTACTTATGAAGTCTGTAGTCTGCAGTCTGCATTTTACTCTCAGTCTGCATTTTACCCCGGTTTGCAGTCCACAGTCTGCGTTTTACACTGACGATTTTCAATTTGATTGCCAGGAAAGTGGAAGTGAAATCGGAACATCTTTGTACATTACTAAATTACATAGGCCATCAAGGAATATTCGACCGTACAGGCCCTTTCATAAAATAACCACAGAATCATTTAAATGTATAGAACAGCTAAACTGTTGGAATTTTGTAAGCAGTATCATCAGTACAGAGTAAATGATGCAGTGCATAAATTAGTATCTTTAGAACATAAAGGAAAAAGAGTCTACTCCCATATACAATGTACTTAAATGTTGGGTGTTAAAGTTCAAAATATCATAGGTAATCAAATTTCTGTAGGTCCCAGGTTAGAATCTAGTTGTAGTTTATAACAAATTAGGTGGCTATTATGTTAGTTACAGTAATTTAATGGAATAATTTTGAATAATTAATTTGTTTATTTATTTATGTCCATTTATATTCTGTTTGCAGAATGCTAAAATGGATACAATTTATTGGTTCTATTTGACAAACAAATCATACAAGAGGCATGCAGGTTGTGGTTTCACTAGATAGTACAATGGTAACCAGAGTTGTGGGAATATCATTCCAGATTTGTACTATCCTTGTCTGCAAAAGCTTATACTAAGTATGTGTTGCTTGACTAAAACAATAATAAGGCTTAATCATTCTGTAATCATTACAGGCTTTGTTAAATTTACTTTCTAGACTGTTCTTCGTTTTTGGACTATTTGTATTTTGGCCAATGTACTATAATGTGTTGTCCCTAAAAAGGCCAACCACTGTTATAAAATTGTACAATTGAAGTGCATGGTACCTTTGCAGTTATTGGAAAGCAAACTGAGTTGCTAGTTTAACCAAAGATGATACCAAAGTTAGTGAAACCACCAAAATTTTAAATTTTTATTCATCCCTATTTATAGCTGTGTCAAATTAACCATCGCTTTACTTGAGTAACTGTAAGCATCGGGGGATTCTTGTTTTTCAAAATCCCACAAACTATTAAAATACTGGATGTGGTTCTTGATACAAAAGGATAGCAATTATGTGGACTTTCAGTAATATATAAAGACAGAGTGTTTATCCTGGGACAAAGCGAAAACCAAAACTATACATGAATTTATAGTTCCATGACCTATACAATACATCCTTGTTCTGCGGTTTATGTGGTTTGAGATCTCACTTGTGATTGGTTATTACACAATAAACATTCCAGGCATATTTTAGGTGTTCATGGTTTTGTGAGTTTGACTGTAATAAGTATTTCTTTAAAAAATAGTGTTTCCTGCATTTTAAGAATACATTATTGGGAAACTTTGCTTGAACCCCTAACAAGTAAGCTGTTAGTGGTATTTCTGTTGTATGTAGTTTTGACTTGCAGGAGTCACAACCAGAAAGTACAACATAAAAGATTTTCAATTGTTTACTCACATCACTCCTCTCCTATTGGCAAGCAAGCTTAAAATGCATAGGGCTGTTTGTACTTCAAGCATCAATTTTCAGGGTAGTTAATTTTTCAGACATTCTGAGGTGTCACCCATTATATTTAGGACATTCATATGAAGTGGGAGAAGTTGTGTATATCCACCTGTAGATTCGATCATTGACAAAAGAGCATGCATTTTCAATGTAATGGAAATTTTGATCATGTGACAAAACTGTCTCCTGTGCTTGGTGACATTCTTATTGCCTCCTTAAGCAGAAAGACAGCATTATAATTAATCATTATATCTTTTGTTTACTCAGTTCCTAAATCTCTACCATATCTCCCCCAAAAATATCAAAAGTTAATAGATAAGTGTACCCTTGTGTAAAGTTGGAGATTTTTGTATCTAACTTGAAGATACAATTAGTGCTCTTCACTTCTGCTGGAACGGTTTGCACCATCTCGCAAAGTATAACTAAGTATAAGCAGGGTGTGGAGAAATGAAAACCAATTTTTTGGCCTATCCTCTCAGTAAGCTGTAACTATGATGTACTTGTCTAAAAGTCATTCTCGCTAGCCCCCAAAAAATTAATCTCTCACAGTACTTCTGTAGTTTGAATTTCTTCAAAGAATTTCCCAAGGAACTGCTAGGCTTTGTGCTATCAGACATGACTTTCTTTGCAAGCTAATAAGTTCAGAAGCTAAAAGCTATTTTCTTGAGTCAAACAACTCCCTCATGTACATGTAGAAGGAGTTGAACTTGCTGTTTTCCCTTAAGGTTACAGTATACCTTCAGGGGTGTCTCGCGCGCAAGCGATGTAGCGCGTCCAGTTTAAGCTGTAGATACCTAAACCCCTATATCAAATTAAAGCTTATGGAGCTGGCTATCAAACTATACTACGAATTTTGAAAGAAAATGAATTGTCGAATTTTTCACGACCACTAAATACAAGCGCCCGAATCACCTTTAGGAAGCTACAAGTCAAAGCGAATCTCGTTTTTCGCCAATTTAATTTTTTCCTCGGGTTCAGGGCCCAAAGCGCTTAAAAAACGTGTCTGCGTTTTGGCATATTCAATTGCAGTAAAAAGTTACAGAACATTTTCGAAATAGGATTAAAAAAATGTGGAGTGATCGTACAAAAATCGCTCTCGAAGAAAAAGTATTTCGAAATTGACAATTCCCAGACATGCTTTTGTAGTGCATATGTTAAACTAGCCACTGTCCAAATTTAAGAGCAATTGAACAAATTCCCTTTGAGTTATAACTCTTTAAAGTGTCTGCTTCAAGTGAAAAAATTTCTTCGAGAAAACAGCGCTAAGAAAAATTTTCTGCTTCGCAAACAAACTCCGCCCACAAACGCCTTCAACTGGGTTCTCAGATAACTAAGCCAATCAGTGCAGGGAAACTTTACTACCGTTAACCTCCTGGTGAAATTTACACGCGAATCTCTAAAAAACTCTTGTGTTTCGCAATGCGCTCAAGGAACCGAAGGCAGAGAGATAATTTTTCTGTAGCTCGGTTTTTATTGAAGCTGGTCTGGCAAAATGGGGAAGACTAAAAAGGATACGAACGCTAGAGTGGCTGAGCGAAGGAAACAAACAAAAGAAAGCGCGGAGAGCAACTGTGTGTGGGCAACTGTGCATGGATAATATTTCAAATGGTCTCAATGAGTGCGACGATTCATCGATATCGGATTCATCAGAAGAGTCTCTGTCAGCATCCCTGTTATTGCTGTCAAGTTCCGAAATTTTTACAGAACCTTTCTTTTCTCTTACCACGAATATTTGCCCACCTTATACGATAACTATAGCTTCATCCGCGTGGCGAACTTTCGCTTCTTCACTCATTAATGTATTTTCATTCGTTCTTCGCTGTTTTCGCTTTTTCGAACTGATCCATGGTTTAAACGTGGTCTATGTTTACTTATAACTTAATAGAGACACACCTAATACCAAAAATGCTGGGTAGTCAGGACAACAATGCTGATCAACTGAGTAGTCAATTCGTGACATCGATATAGGTATATTCCCGCGAAAATCGTCTCGGTTGATTGCATGCGCGCCATAGGGCTGTCAATCAAGAGGTAAACTTTTACTTCCAGTGAAAACGTAAAACCGCCATTTCTCCGCCAATATTTAGCCTTTTTCAATTTTTTTTTTCAGAAATTAGAGATTATTCTTCAACCACTATTTTGACCCAAAAATCCAAATTTGAAGAAAATTACCGACCCGAAGGTATACTGTAACCTTAACTTATAAGCCTTACAGGTAATACAGGTACTTAAATAATTAAGCTGTTTAGTGAACTTCTAGGTTCTAATTTGTTTGAAATAAAATCAATATTGAGATGTTCATGCTAAAAAAACCATTCAATCTAGGACTCAAATCTTACCCAATCTGACCTCAAGGATAATCTTCATTTGCACATGACATGATCATTTTCTAAAATCCAAAACTAAAGAGTCACCAGTTAAAGTTTTTATCCTCATCAGGCATAAGAGGGGTGTAAATTTATATCTTTTAACAACTTTTCACCTTAATAACTTACTTTGTCTGGAAACAAGCACATTTTGAATTTCAGAGTTTTGGTGGTGTGTAACATGAAGCTACGAAAGCATTTGTCAAAAAATATTTACTTATCTCGTGGCTTTTAGCCTTTTTAGAAGTTAAAGTATTAGGAAAAGTGCTTAATATTTAGATATTTGCTTGTTCAGTTCAGTTAATCAGCCACCCAGATATCCAAAGTAACTTCCAGATGTTTACAACATTTGCCTGCTGCAATGTTGGTGTACAATGGAGGTACACCAACATGGCAGTTCCATACTGGGCTCTGTAAATTTGCACAAAATATTTCAACAAATATCTGAAGCTTGGGAAGATGCACAGCCTGTAGAGCTAAAACTTGGAAAGGTGTCTTCTTTATTTATCTCCTATAATATCACAATGTCTTGAATATATCCACTGAATGGTCAATTCAAATTAATTTTTGTGTGACAGTGCAAACCAAGAATACCAGCTCTAGAACTCTGTCTACTTTTTTCCTAATTTAATTAATTAAAAGTCATTTGCTTTTATGCTTATTTAAAGTTTTCATCAGCAATGTATATGCTTTCATGAAAGGTTAGCACAGGCATCATGTTTGTCAGTACCATAGTTGCATCTTGTGTCATTGATTGTTGAGTACTGTTTGAGAAGGATCAAGAACCATTCATTTGATGTATTTCATGTGATCTGGAGAGTTCATGCAAGTCTTCTGAGTTGTCTTGCAGGTAGGATTGTCAAAGTTCAATTAGCATGTCTCTGTTACTTGGTATCTCTCTTACTTACTTTGTATAATTGCAATCAACAAATGACACTGGAAGATCTTCCTGTCTTTGCTGGGGTGATGTCATCCACTATTGCAATAGACCTATTAGGAAAATTATTTCAAATATGATCCTTGCAACCTTTTCATGAAATATATGATCTTGAACATGATGACACTTCAGTCTGGACTGAAAAGAAAAGAGTAACACTTTTGCAGTGTCTATGAATTGTTTGCATTCCATCTAGTGGCTTCAACGTTCTTCTCAGTTTATGTTTATTGTCCAGGTCCAAATAATTATAGACATCTTGATCTTCCATTTAGGTCTTAAAACTGTTTGCATTCCAGTTAGTGGCTTTTCTTTTGTTGTCCTCAGTCTGCATTGAATGTGCTGGTTAAAAAAAACAAAAACAAAATATAAACAAATTGGGATGTCAAGTCATCTTGGCAAACATGCATATCTGGGGTTATGCAATCCCAAGCTTCCTCTTTTTGAAAAAGTCAGTAGATCTGATCTTGTCCTTGCCTTTAGATCATGAAGGTTATGCAGTCTTCAGTGACCATGATATAATTGTGTAGTCTAGATCTAGAATAAGGATATAGTTTAGAATCACTCTGTTGTAAATGCTGTGTCTTTAGGGTTACCATGTGCCTGCATCTAAGCGATGTAGCTAATTTGACATGTAAACAACAAAAACATGTTAGGGGATATTTTATTTTGATTTTTTTTTCCCCAAGAGTGATTTTTGTACAATCACTTCATATATTTTTTTAATCCTATTTCAAAATTGTTCTGTAGCTTTTATGTTCACTGAAATTGAATATGGCAAAATGCAGACATATTGTAATGTTTAAGCACTTTGGGTCTAGAATCTGAGTAACATATTAAATTAGCAAAAAAATTGCATTGACCTGTAGCTTTCTAAAGGTGATTTGGACACTCCCCTTAGGGGGCCTGGATAACTGGATAATTCATTTTCTTTCAAAATTCTTGGTCTCATTTGATAACCAGCTCTATAAGCTTTAACTTGATATAGGGGTTTAGGTAGCTACAGTACGGTGTGAAAGGGGAGCATTACTTCTCTTGGATGCGAAACACCTCTCAAGGTATACAGTAACCTTAAACCATGAACTTATTGCTTTCCATTTTATGTGAAACAGTATATGACACAGCCACCTTTATAGCAGAGCTCCCAGGGGCCGCCACCAAGCGGAGTCCCATAACTATAGAAACAGAACCACATGCACGCATACAAGTAGAAAACCATAGAACTATTTTTTCATGGTCAACATGTCTAGCAGTGTGGATCATGGCAGGTGCGCCCAACAAAGCTGACGCCGCGGAACATGGCGGCCATAGTTTAATCATACATGTATGATATTGAACATCCATGTCATGGTCAATTGACAGCTGTCAAAACAAGGTATCTGCTGACCAGTATTATATGACCATATCACGGGCTCAGGTTAAGAGCTCATCAAGGTCACCTGTTTTTTAAAAAGTTGACTGCTGACAAAGTACTGGTTTTCTATTGGATCGTGGGCTCAAGCTAGGTTAACTTCTTGATCAGGGCGGGTTGTTCAGAAGGTATACTAATGTTTTTCACTGCTTATGTTTTATGGAGTTTGAGATTATTGAAACTCAAAACAGAAGGCCAGACATTATAAACAGAAAAAAACCCTCAAAGTTACAAAACTCACATCAAAATCCTGGGTTAGCTTACTCGGGCTTTGAGCAACCTGGCCCAGGAGCTCCACTTTTAGGCTTGGCTAAATCTAAATATTACAATGTTTACAATTGACTCAGTGGTGGCATGAATTTGTACATGTATTTTGTAACATAATTGTGCATTGCTATTTGCCTTCATGCTGTACATCCATCGATAGTTCATTTTTTTTTTCATAAAATATGCCATTAATACTGTCTACCTTTTAAAAAATACTGGAATTCTACATAGCCTTAAGACACTTCCCAAAAGTGACTGTAAAAAGATACGGTTAAAGGTATGACAGCTGTACAGTATTAAGAACAGCATACAGGAATATAATGAGATCCACTGCAACATTGCAACATTCACAATGAAAAACTTCCCCTGGCATTAATGGTAAAAATAACACTTTGTGGATGAATACTTACATGTGGGCTACCATTAATAATTTTATAATTCAACTTCAATAATTGATGTGTTTTTTTTTCTCCACGAAGATTGTGGACTACAGGGACTGTTAACTACTGGGTGACCCCATCAAATATACAATTTTGTAATTAAATTATGTCAAAAATTAATCAGTAAGCTATAAGTAAGTTATACCATCTACACATATTTTGCCTTCACTACATGTAGACAATTGAACACACTCGGAGGTTTTGATGCATATGTGCATTTGGTCAACCAAATCCAAGATATGTTTAATTAAGACATCAGTAAAATTACAGCTAAATGGATAAAAAATATATCCTACATGCACCAAAGTTGAACACGAAAAGCCCCCAAAAAATTGAAAAATAGGGACCGTGTATCCCCAAATGCAGTGGCACCAATGGCATGCAGGGTCACTGATTGATGTAGAAAAAATAGTTCATGTTCATGTGCAAAAGGGGAATATGGAGGTGCTGTTAGCAATTTACCACGTTTCAGAAGAGTGTATGGATTTACTATTTCGGAAAATTATATTCCATACTTGCTGCACCAGCAAGCCTAGTGTCATACTAATCATCCACTCGACATTTCAACAACAACAACAAAACCGAGGAAAACTACATAAACACAATATGGGTATCACTACACCTGAATCAAACGAAGGATACCAGAAATGTTACAGAAAATTCGTTTAAGATTTATTATCATTCCAGTTAAAGCCAACAAATGCATTTAGAAGCCAGAAAACGTCCAAAATCTCAAAGACTTGCGGTGTTCAAGTTTAATAATTATTCGCGCCAAAGCGTAATTTGAATATTATTTTCGCCGACGGCTTTGCAGTCCTTTTTTCGGCCGTGGCTTAACCAGGCTTTTACCAATAACCTTAAAAGAAATTCAGCCAAACATTTCACTAAACCCAATAAATTAACCAAACAAAACGAGGAAGTCTCCATAATTTGTGAACGCAGTATGGACGACAACATACGAGCGTCAAAAGCTGTCAAGGGTAGCAAATCGATGGTTCTCCTTCTTCCCAAGGTAAACAGAAGAAGAAATTATAGCAGTCTACAAAGCGGCTGTCCTTACTAAAACAAAGAAAACTTCAAAACTCGGCTGGCAGTATTTACAAATACAGTTCTATTACTTTTAGACGTGAGGTTATCGGTATACGGCGAAAAACAACAGAAAACTAAGCTTGTTTGTTTACAGTATGCAACTTTATATTCAACAACGACTCTAGTCTTATTGTTTGAAATTTATCAAATTTCTCCCAGTATGGTTCCAAATCAGATAATCAGGGAGACTTTAAAACTCCTATTGAAAATATAAGCTTAACTTCTAAGCTTATCTCGCCGAAGCAACTACATAATTTTTATGGAAAACGCGAAAGTTTCTATGTAAAACAATTTGGCAGTTCACTTCAGTATGAATCCTATAGGCAGAAACTTCCAGCAAAAGTTGCGAAGACTGAACTGAACTAATCTTTTCGATAGATCAACGAATCAACTACTCTTTTCCCGCTGTGTTTTTTCCTCTAAACACAAGAAACAAGTTTGATTTCTCTTGTTGATCACCTGATGAAATCATGTGACTTCTTGCACGGCTGCACATCTCGACGCGCGAAGTTGTGTAGTCTTCTGAGTAAGTTTTTCGGGTATTCCAGCTCTTTTCTATAGCCGTTGTTCGCTCTGCCTCACGGCATTGTTCGGTATTATTTCATATCCTTTCTCTAGCCTTAACTCGATCTAATTCACAGCACTGTTCAGTACTACCTCGCCTCCTTTTTAGCCCTGGCCCGCTCTTTCGCGATCTTCTTCGCCACTTCTTTGGCTGTCAACCCTTGCTCTCTGCCGTTCTCTTTCACGTTCTGCTTCAGTTAAACCCTATCTTGAAAACGTTAGATCAACCCCTCCGATCGTTTGTCAACATAACAAATAGAAATAAGTTTTTTTTTTTTTCCCTGACTTTTCTGAAAAATCCCGCCCAGAACAGATGGCATTCCCCAGCTTCCCCGTGAGGGCTACCGCGAGACGCCCCTCCCCTTCCCCCAGAGTCTGTACGGACGGCGTTCGCTCGCTCGTACGCTGACGTCATAACCAAATTTTCTCGGCTTGATGGGTTATCAATTTTGCTTACCCATGGTGCTTCGCTGCGCGCTTCGCGCGCTGAAGCTCCGCTAAAACTAGAATGATACGAGAAAGGGTTGACTCTATGTTATAGTACCAGGAGCCATAATTGGGGACGGAGACCGTAAGCGCGCGCCATTTCTAGTATTAGGGTTGTCCCAATGATATGGGACAATAATTCTATTTTTAGAACAAGTTGCGCCATCGCCTGCGGCACACGCGCGTACATGCTGCGAGGATTTTTGCGGATGTCGCGCGGAGGACATGGCGTCCGAAATTCCCGAAAATTTTCATGTTTTTGGCCCACAACTCAACGCGTTCACGTCTGTTGGAATTTTGCTTAAGTATTTTCGTCGTAAGCTGCTCCAGTTTGAGTGAAGTAAGACAGTATCGAATTTAGGTATGTTCCGCTGTAAGCTTATATATATCGCTGACCAAGTTGTGTTCCGATGGATGCTTCTTTTACATGAGCTGTACATTACTCCAATTTAAATTTCACATATGTTGAAGATTAACAGCTTTTCCATTACACAGCAAAAAACTAGCTGGATATATTTAGATATAGCAGAGCTTCAGGGCTTCATAGTTTCCTAGCTCCTCTTGCCACACACTTGCGAGGAATTTGTCAGTCTATCGCGACCGAAAAGTAAAACAAAATAATCAGGAGTGCTCACCGAAGCCGATATACAAAATATCCGCTCCGCAGGGCTTAGTGCGCTGGCTGGGATTCTGAAGCATTGGCATGGAACTCGCTGGGAAGCCCGCTTCAAAACAATTGCTTGCTTACTGGTTTAAACTCGGAAGCTTATCCTAGCTGGAAAATGCGCATTTTTGGCATGAATCTAGCTGGTAAATTTTAATGTGAGGTTTTCCCTGGTAGACTCCATTACCAGCCGCCACTCTGGAAATTAGCCCCGGGAAATTAGCATGCACTCATCAACCGAAGGCATTTCGCGCGAAGAATGGACTCAGGCCTAGTGATATGGTCATTTAGGATTCGTCTATCCAGGCATGCGCTGCGTCATATTACACAGCAGTTATATGACCCCTGTGTGACAGCTGAGCTGTCAACTTTGAAAGCGAAAACGTTGCTATTGCAGGCCGGGTACGGTCACTTCCCAGCCAAAGCTTTTGGCTACAGCGCTCTACAGAGTCGGAAACGGTTTCTTAATAGGAGAGTTGATTTTATTTCAACAAGGTAAGTTTCCTATGCTTTCTCTTGTCTGTTAGCTGTGTAGTTTCAGACCTACTCTACTATTCTGTATTTGCCGTTATTGTTCTGACCAAGTTGGATAACAATTAATTTTATGTGCATTATCCCCGGGCATTATCTTCTTGGTGTACTTTCCGTTTAGACGACCAGATCTTCTTTGTTGTTTAACACATGTCGAAAATTCTTGATTTACTTATTTAGATGTTTACAATTTTGTTTCAGCAATTGTCGGAATCGTTTCGTGTGAGGCTATTGCAGCTAAAGACCATTTACTGAGGTGTGTCAGTCTTGTAAGCTGTTGTATGTCTTTCGTGCGATAGTACCGGGAATAGTATCGTCTTTGACAAATGCTTATGCGCGCCGTCTACTTTAGATGTAACATGTTTACTAGTATAGCTAGTAAGCTTATATACACTTAGTATTTAAATTTAAATCAAATTCTAGGCACAAGTATTCTCATCATATCGCGAACATTTCATCTGAGTGTGTGCTTACCATACATCGACAGACAGACAGACAGATCAGGACATTTTAATAAGCAAAAGTCGCGGATTGTAGTTGTTTTGTTTTTCGCTATATCGTTTTTGGGCTATTGATACTGTTATATTTATGATACTGCTATATTTATGGAGAATGGAACAGTTCGTTCTGCTCGGATTTTTTAGAATAATGGTAATGTGGCAGAAACTTTAAGAGAATCTTATTATCTGAACGTATGAGCTGTTGTTTCCTTTGATTTTACACTTCTTCCGAAAAGATATTCCACCGTTCCCTTGGGTGTCCCTGATGTTTTGCTACGAAATTTACGTCTTGAAGTCTCAAGGGTGGAATTCTGTGAGCGTCTTTTGTGCTTCATTTGTATGGTTACCAATCAGGTTATTCTTAGTTTAATAGCGCGCGCGAATATACTTATATATATTTTATTTGTATGAGTTCGGCTTGAACGCGTCCCAAACAAGGAGACAAACAAGGTTCTATACGTAGCTTAACATTCCGTTGTTTCTACATTCACAAAGCTTGTTTTAAGAGAAAGGTAACTTGGATTTCCAGGGTTACAAACGATGCAATTTTTTGGCGTTTGTATTTTCGTGCAATTTTGACGCAAATCCCGAAAGAACTGTATCGCGATGTAAAGCAGCGAAATTTTATCACGTGTGCCATAGTTTCTTGAGGGGCACGTGACGCTAGAATAACAGTTCGTCTTTTTTAGGCTTGCCATAAGTCGAATCTTTCTCGAAGCGGGACAAGTGCAACTGCGAGAAGTCTTCTCGTTCCGCCAGCACGCACGAGTTGAAATTTAATTTATTTAACATTGGCGCGAAAATATCGTTGCCCACCGATGACCAGATATGATGACCTTACCTCGAAAAAACACTCTCTCAGGTCACTCCTTCTCTAAATACGAAATAACTGAAGCATGTTTGATTATCATGATACCGGGTTAACTTTCATACTATTACGAACGAAGGGCGCTAAAAAATGCTCAAATTTTGAATTAGGGTCGCTGCTGTGGTCTTGCAATGTTTATTAAACATATAGTTCATTCGTTTGCAAATTTTGAAAGAATTGTGAGAAAACAAAAGATTATTTTACTTGTAGACGACTGCTGGTAATCTTCCCAAATTATCCCAGAATCCTGATATCTTTTCGAGAAATTCGGAGTTATTTCCACTTAGTCCCAACACGGTTATGAATAAGTGTTTGATCTCAAAAGACTTTCCTAAACTGGCGAAAACACGTCAGCTAATTAGGGGAAAAGTGTTCTCTGTCAAATGCAATAAAGTAAGCTTAATGGAGATAAATTTTGCTTGAAACATGTAAGCCTAACTTAATATTTAGAGAAGTGTTTGTGATCTCGCAAGGGATTCCAAGACTTCTTCTGAACATCTCAACCTATTTTAGAGAAGTGTTTGTGATCTCGCAAGGGATTCCAAAACTTCGTAACATCTTAACTTACGTTAGAAAAGTGTTTGTGATCTCGCAAGGGATTCCAAAACTTCTTCTGAACATCTTAACTTATTTTAGAGAAGTGTTTGTGATCTCGCAAGGGATTCCAAAACTTCGTAACATCTTAACTTACGTTAGAAAAGTGTTTGTGATCTCGCAAGGGATTCCAAAACTTCGTAACATCTTAACTTACGTTAGAAAAGTGTTTGTGATCTCGCAAGGGATTCCAAAACTTCGTAACATCTTAACTTACGTTAGAAAAGTGTTTGTGATCTCGCAAGGGATTCCAAAACTTCTTCTGAACATCTTAACTTATTTTAGAGAAGTGTTTGTGACCTCGCAAGGGATTCCAAAACTTCGTAACTACTCAAGTTACTTACTTTAGAAAAGTGTTTGTGATCTCGCAAGGGATTCCAAAACTTCTTCTAAACATCTTAACTTACTTTAGAAAAGTGTTTGTGATCTCGCAAGGGATTCCAAAACTTCTTCTGAACATCTTAACCTATTTTAGAGAAGTGTTCAGTTGTGATCTCAGAAGGGATTCCAAAACTTCGTAACATCTTTACTTACTTTAGAAAAGTGTTTGTGATCTCGCAAGGGATTCCAAAACTTCGTAACATCTTTACTTACTTTAGAAAAGTGTTTGTGATCTCGCAAGCGACTCCAAAACTTCTTCTGAACATCTTAACTTATTTTAGAGAAGTTCACAATTATACGTTATCAAAAAAGTGAGGCTATGTAGGCCAGAGTCGTTTTATTCCTTTATAATCCGTCAAATAAGTCTCTACTTTGTAACCTTTAAACCAAAATGCCAATGCGTTTTTAGTATTTTGTTCCATTTGCTTTTTTAGTGTGATCACGTTATAAGAAACGTGACCAGACAACAGAAGGCATTGGTAGCCATTTTTGCATATGGTCTGTTAGAAAAGTACATCGTTAGATGATGTTGTAGCTTCCTAGAGGGACGCTGTTTGGGCAAGAATGCACTTTCTTTAGTGCATCTGCTAACGAGGATTAGGATGTTTTGGATTATAGATTCTGAGACTAGGGTACGATTTCTCACAAGTGCCGCCAACACTTGACTCGGAGCTGCAGTTGGGATTATAAGAAGATATATGGTCTTTCATATATTCACTTGTAGTTGGGACTATGGTTGAACGGGCAGGTGCACCAGAGCTGTTTTTTTTCTCACAATTCTTTCAAAATTTGCAAACGAATGAACTATTAATATTGCTCTGGCCCGAGAATGAAAACTAGTTCAAAATGTCTGTTAGTTTCTCAATGTTGAGTTTTTCTATTTGTAGCTAGCAAGGGGCAATTAATACGGTCTGGATTATAGATTCTGAGGTTTAGGTACGATTTCTCGTAAGTGCCACCAATACTTAAAGATATACTCGGGGCTGTCAAAAAGTTATGTCGTTAAGTTTGAAGGGGGCAGGTGCACCAGAGCAGTTTAAAAACTTGAATGTGCGAGCTCGAGGTTCATTTCCAACCCTTGTTCCTCGCATTATGGACTGAGAGGAAAAATTCAATTACAATTTGCAAATTAGTGGAGCTAACTCTAAGTATTGAACAGATCCGAGCATAAAATCCACTATAGTACATTTGAAATTATCTACCAGTTTCAAAAGGTAACTAAGGCAGTCTGAACCTGGGTCGGTTGTGGTATTGGTTTCCTAAAAACGCTGACAACCCTAAACAGCAGTGGCAGTTAAGCAATTAATTTATCGTAAGTTTTACTTTTCTAGTTATTGCTCATGTTATCGCAAAATAAATGGTTTCTATAGATTTTTTTTACAACAAACATCTAATTCTATTGGATTCTATTTTTTTTTTTTATGCATGCTACATTTCCATTGAAGCCTGTATAGATTTGGAAGAAAAAATGCAATCTCTTTTGCATTTTTCATTAACAGTTGAATGGAGCAATGAGTTCTTGTAGTCTGAATGGCCTTGGACTCAGTTCAGTTATGATACTTTCAGCGACAACTGTTTTGCGGAGGGCTATAAATCACTGCTAGATGAATTATTGCATGGATGGAGAACTGTCCTAATCTTACTGCCATTCAATGATAATTGTAGTGTTTCCTTTTTGAGGTAAGTAAAATTTTTTGTTTTTTTTATGTTCACTAGTTAATTTAGTTATAATTAATTAATTAATTAATTAGTTATAATTAATAAATTAATTAATTATAACTGAGTCAAATTAATTAATTGATTAATTAATTAGTTCCAACGTAATTTTAATTTAATTAACTCAGTTAATTAAATTAAAATTGAATTTAAAAAGTTATTTATACTCTTCCTGGCTGGCGCAAAAAGTAATGTAAAAATTGCTGGGAAAACCAACGTTTCTTAAGTTGTGCTGGCTGGGAAAAAGCATCCCCCAAACGGTTCCTGGCTGGCAACTTCATTTGGCTATCTTCTACTGGCTGGCGATGCGGAGCGGATATTATTTTCCCACGGTTGTTAATTATTAACTATTTATATCTTATTGGATATCAATCAATACTTTCGAGCAACAAGTCAATTTTAAAATTTTTCCCGTTGAGCACTCCTGAATAATTGCTAGTTTGAGTTTCGCTTGAATTTTAAGCAACGCTTGATGTTTCATCCAAGGCCCAATAACTTTACGTCCGTAGATACTGCTCAGTTTTATTCGTGTAAAAATCCAGTAAATTCTCTGTTGTCAATGAATGAGAGCGCCCGCCGATGCGTGTTTTCAGTACAGTCAGTAAACACGACAAATTGTACTTCCGCCGCTCTTTCGTGTGAAAGCGTACATCGAACTCAAACAATAACTCTATAGTTTTTAAATATGTTTAAGATTGATAAATGTTTGAGAACATATTAAAAGCTAAGCTGGAAATATGTGAATAAAGCAGAAATAATCAGCAAAGTTACGATGACGCTTTCTTTAATCAACTTGGAATAACGATTTCGAGTTTGTTGATCGAGCTATCAAAACTCCTTGTCTATTTTCATCTTCGCAGTGTAAAACTTCACTATGCTTATGTTGAAGAAACACACTTGATGTTAGTAGCCTTTTTTGCGTTCGTGAAATTTGTTACAGCATCTCAGCACAAAAGATAACGAAAGAAATCTTTGTCAAGATTTGTTGACAATTCAAACACCGACTCGGACTTGAAAGTGCACGAGCTGCACTATGCAAATGAGCTAATTGTACGCGTCAGACTTTCCTTTCAAAAACTTTTGCAAACTCACCAAACAAGCAGAAACGATAAGAAACCGTCAAAACAGGTTTTGGTTATGATGAACCATTGTCTGAGAAACTCACAAATTAACTCGATACCAGAGTGTAGAGTTTTCTTGCTATATTCTTAAGTCAGAACAAACGCAAAAACATACGCGTAAGCTTACAACTAGGGAGAGCAGATCTTAGTATTCATTCCCAGCGCAAGATTGAAGTCTTGTTTTCGACCCTGAAAAACCCACCTTTTCCGTTAGCTCAGAGCATAAAACTACATATAAGCGCCCTGGTTCGTATTCCCTGTCTTATTCCCTGCCATCGCTGTGAAAAATACGCAAAAGAATCTCTCAACTCTCACCATTTGATCACACAACGTGACAACATCCACGCGAGAGCCCCCGACACATGTGTGAATCCGCGCGGATATATGACGTCAGGATGGCGCAATTTGTTCTAAAATAGAAAAATTGTCCCATATCATAGGTGCGCGCGAATCCCGAGACTTACAGTCTCCGTTCCCGATTATGGCTCCTGATAGTACTTATGAAGGCTCCGAGTGATGGGCTCCTGGTACTAAATTTTAACAAAATGATCACGTGACATGTCACGTAGTCTACAAGCAAATTTTATAATTAGGGAAAATTTCAGCTTGGTTAAATAACTGTAACCAGGGACATAACTGCCCATAATTCCCCTTTATTGCCCTGTGAGCAATGGCAGTGACAATGGCAATGGTAATAGTAGTAGTATTCTGACTACTAACATCAACTATCACACCTCGTATGAAGGAATCTTTGTTTAGTCCTCTACTGCTGCTGATCTTATTTTTATGTTATGGCAGGTAACTAACTAATAAAGTTACATTTCCTTGGTTAGCAGGGCCGTAGCCAGTATAAAGCAAACCGAGGCACTTGCCTAGTTATTTTGTTGTTGTTGTTGTTGTTTTTCTTTTCTGGAGGGGGGAAGTTAAACACTGCTAAATACCTTGGAAGAGGATATAACCATGAACATCGCCTCAGTCATTACTTCTTCAGCTATGGACCTGTTTGTGTGGGAACGTTAATGTGAAAAACTCCTCGTTACTTCCGCAATGAACCAGCGCTCATGCTTGCTGCTATACACCGCGTGCACCACCCGCCTTCCGGCTTCTTGACTCATAAACACCATAGGTGATTGTTACACTTAACGGGGTAGTGAAAATGGAAGTTTTAACTACTGTCTGACCGCCAGCTATTACATATGCATAAAACAAAATGACTTCACTTACCTGTTTCAAATTGCAGCATGAGCCCCTGCAAGAATCCAAGAGGTGGTCTCCTGCAAAGGGAAAGAAAGAAGACGGTTGAAAAAATCCGCTAGAGGAAAAAAAAGGTTGAAAGTTAGAACACTGGAACTGACAGCTTCTGATGACCAGGTTGACACCTAAAGAACTAGCTTGGATAATGAAAGCCTTCTTTGACCATGCATGGATACGATTCATCTGATAAGTCCGTCCACTCTTAGGAAAAAAAATTTCTTTACTCAACGAGTGGGAAAACCGAAAAAGCAATGAAGCTGTATTTTCGTATTAAAGAAAATCAGTTTGTGAGGACAAACAGTTTTGTAGTATCCAGGATCCTCCCTCCCCCCTCAAAAAAATCCTTCGACTCCTCCGTTACGCGTTTATATACTACAACAACCTCGATAGCACGAGGAAAACATTTTACTGCCACGCAACAATTTATTTTTACCTCTTCGTACGTGGGCTAACCTGCGAACGCAGACGTATTTCCGGCTGTCGCTTGTCTCCGCCGAAAATAACATCTGCGAACCCGAGCCAGGAAACGATTTATGTGACGTAGGAATTTTAAGCCAATCACAGCTTAGCTCAAGTAGCCTCAGAACTACTGCGCGAGGTATTCGCTGCGAGGAGCACTCGAGTTTCATTCTATCATAGGATCTGATTGGCCAAGGAGAAACAAAAGTCATTACATCACAGAAATCGTTTCCTGGCTCGGGTTCGCAGACGTTATTTTCGGCGGAGACAAGCGACAGCCGGAAATACGTCTGCGTTCGCAGGCTATGCGTGGGCAGGTGAAAAACAGAACCACAAAGGTCACGTGACATACACCCTGGTATGAAATTGTCTTACATGTTTTATTTTTGAAAGTGAAAATGAGAAATTGGGGGGAAAACATTGAACTGAGATAGTAATAATTAACTCCCGCAACAGTGGAATTTCAACTCTGTTCTGCTCTGCTTTCTGCTCTGTTTACGTAAGGGCTGGTGTGGATTTTACTCTGTCCGCTGATTGGCTGTAACGACTTTGGTCTGTAATAATTTATGCAGTCTTAAGGAAATTAATTCTTCGATATCTCGAAATTAACTGTGACTTCTCGGTTTCTGTGCGTTTAAATTTTGATTTGAATAGGCGAAATTAGGGAAAGAAATTGCGTTGTCACCAAGTGTAGTTATCAAACTAAGGCCTGTTTGGAAAAAGAAACGAATACCTGGTCTTACTGAAGGCGGAGGAAACAGATTTGTGAAAAATCAAAGCCGAATATGTAATGAGGGATAATTCATGAGTCATGGCGGATTGGGTTGAATTTTTCGCGAGACAAACACCTCCTGGAAACTTGAAAGAAGTCAGAGCTACTGTTAGTGAATTTGCAGGAACTCAACGGGCAGCTGGAAGAGACATTGTCTTTGTGACGGTGAGTTGTCAATCCGTATCTACTACAGGCATTTCTTGCAGGAATCAGTCAGTCCGGAAATCTATGCACATACGCTCCTTAATCTTGCCATTACGATTAAAACATGCAAGGAACAGTATATATTATGGCTAAATGAGGCAGCAGAAATGCAAAGTAAATCGAAAAAAACATATACGCTTAGTTTATGGTTGTCAAATTGTGGAATTGATGGTTTAAATGGAGTTATTGGTTTGCTAAAAACTACACAACCAAAACTTCGTATGTGACGAGTGAAGCGTGGAAGCGTAAAACAACGACCGTTTCACTTTCAATTTAAACGTGTTGTAGTTATCAGAACCTAAGTGAATTTATCTCAGGTTATGTTCAGTTTTCGTAGATGCCTTGGCACCATCGATTATGAGAAAGTTACTGAGTTTAATATATGTGTGTACGACAGCGTGACCATGTTTAGATTTAATCCTTTAAAGATTAAAGGTAAATTTGCATCCCACTTTCGTTCCACTTGTGCGAGTACTACTGTCGAAAGGGCGTTTGTTCTCTCATCCGAGACCATTAAGTTTCATTGTAATGAAAATGTGATATTTGCATAATATTTCGTCTTTCAATCACGCCTTCCCTACTTTTCTCAGTAACTGTATTGTCGTAAAGCACTAGCTAAGAACATCGCATGGCCACGAACCCAGCTTTAAGCTTATATGCTAAGAGCAGTGAGCAGAAGTAGAATAAAACAGAGAATGTAATAATCTTCTGCTCAAGTGAACTAATTATTCAGAATTGTTTGATTTGTGCTCACCTGAATATTTAATAAATGCCGAAAATAGTTTTAAAGAGTGGGACCTTGAAGCTCCAAATCTTGCTTAAATGACATTTGTGAAAAGAACTTCAGGTATCTTTGATATTTACACCACATGTCATTCAGGACACAAACTAAAAATTATATACAAAAAATATATCGAAAAGTTCTTTTGACCAAAGTGAATCAATTTGAGCTTTAATTTGCTGTGAAGTTGACATTTGTTAGTCAACCATATCCTGTGTCATCAAGTTTTGTGTAACTCTACTTAACAGTCCTGTGTGGCAGTCAGCTAATGTATGTTGGTGCTTATAAACAAAGTTAAGTTATATTAAACAATTGTCAAATACTTGTGAAATGTTCATGGCTAGTCTGATGCGGTGTTTCGTCTCGGCCAAGAGACTGTTCAGAGACCTTACATTTCATAAGTTAAACTATGCAGTAAAATTAAATTTGTGAGATGGTAGCTTTTGAAGTCTTTGAATAGCACCAGTTGATGGTAGTCCAGGAGAAACTACACACCCAGGAGGTGGGTTAAACTGTTGTAGTAACATGGGACTGTGAAGGAGTTTTGGGGCAAGATGAATAAACAGATGTCAGAAACTACCAACAAAAGTAAGAACAAGATGTGTGGAACATGACCCAGTGGTATTATGATCACTGCAAAGCATGTCAACAGAGATGGAAATCCTTTAATCTGTTGATGAAGTCAAATTTTCTGTTTTGGTGAAGGGCACCATGAAAAATATGTTGCCAGAAGGTAGCTTGGATACACGATGTTAAAAGAGTGGAAAATCTACACACTACATAAAATTTGTGTTGTGCCTTATCTAAGTCAATTAAAAATTTAAAAGTTTCTGTTTTAAAAGTTGTCAGGGTATTGCAGGGGTGGAATTGTTTGGGAAGGTTGCTCCATTCCTTTCGAGCACTTTATTGGAATGTGGATTGGCTCAAAGCTGTTTTGATTCTCAGGAGATGAAGTTTCTAATGGTCTCTCAGGGCTTCACCATGGAGTTTAGATCTTAGTAAAAAATATCCTTACAGTTGCCTTGGACAATTGTGATTGCAACTGTTTGGTTATAACAATAACGTACTTACTTTATCTTCTTCCCCTGTAGGACATAGTTATTTGCTTGCTAAACCCCTATAACCCCTCCTGGGACATAGGCCACCTACAAGAGTCCTCCAGATGTCTCTGTCTTGGGCTTTCATCTTGAGCTGACTCATGTCAGCCCCAATCTTCTGATGTCTGAGTGATTCCAGTTCCCAATGGCATGAAGCTGTGGGACAAAAGGCAACAACATTCCCTCTCCATTTATCTCTATTTTGTGCAGCATGTTGTGCTAGCCCCAATGTCAGTTTTACCTCACTGAGCTTAGTCATTCACAGTTTGGCACCAGGTGGTTTTTGGCCAAGCAGGTTTCCTTTGCCAGGTGGTAGGGGACTTAAGATTTGAGTACGACTACGAGAACGACTTTTCAGTTCTAGTTTTCAGGCTTCACATTATCACAACACATACCCATTTCATCCCATGAGCTACCCTCTCGGCCTAAAACCAACATGAAAAACTAGGGCTCTGGAAACATCACTGATTTGAAAATTGAAAATCGTACTCGTGCTCAATCTCGTACTCGTAGTCCAATCTAAAGCTCCCTATTGTCCATCACAAGGAAACTTTAAGAATATGAAACTGATCCATTTTAAGAATGTGGCTGAGCCATTGGATTTGACTTCCATGACAACACTCTGGCAACCAGTTTTTTTTGTTTTTAGGTCCCTATTTGAGATCTTAATTTATCAGATGTGGCAGAATAATATATTTTAACAATTATTAGGGTATTCTTTCTGCCTTTGGAATTTGTGAGCTATAAGGAGATTTGCTCATCTGCTTCCAAATATATCTAGAAAGTGAGTCAATATAAAAATTAATTAATGTACCAATTCTGTTTTATAGTCTGGAGGCACCCGTGTTCCACTGGAGGAAAATGCTGTTCGTTTCATTGACAATTTCAGCATTGGAACAAGAGGATCTGCTTCAGCTGAGTATCCTGCTAAAGATGCTACACAGAAAGAATGAATCTTAATAATTCTATGCACAAACAAGTTTTTAAATAGATGTTCTTCAGGGATCAGAAGGTTGAGGGTTAGAGATTAGTCCAGGAGGACAGATCTCCCCTAGCACTTTCAATCTTTCCCACTTAAAAAAAATGTAGAGAATTTAACATAACTGTTAAGAGATCTGAATAGTGTCTAGGACCGCGTGTTATTTATACTTGAAATCCAAAAGTTAGCAATATAAGACCAATCAGAGAAAGTAACACTGGTCTCTTTAGAGCTAGGTCATCACTATGGATCTTCCTTGCAAAAATCATGGGCACTTCTTGAGTGGAGATGGGAGATAAGCATGTGAGGAGTGATTCATTGATATGCAGAGTAGGCTACATAAGCATGTTAACTTGTTAGCAGGTTACAAGGTCACTTAGGTTCAAGAAGTAACCTTCACACAAGCAATCCTAACTTTTGAAATTCCAGTCAAGGGATTCTTTTATTTGGACATCCTTTTTGAAGCATTCACATTTTGTAATTAAAAATGTAGTCAGTCCTAACTGAAAGGTCAGTGCTGGAAATAAGAGTTTGTCATCAGACGTTGCCTGAGCAGATACATGTATGTGAAATTGTTGGATTAATTTAACATTATGATTGCATATCATGACTGTATGCCAATTAAAATCACTAAGCTTTTAAGTCATAAAGGTCTTGTTTGCAGACTATGCTGTGATAAAAAGAGAAAGTTTAGTCCTGAAAAGTGTCATTATTTTGTGGTTATCCATTGTTTAGGAACTTTGAGCAAAATCTGCAGGCTTATTGTGGTCTCAGCTCATACTATCTAATCAGAAGCCAAGAAAAGTCATCTTTGACTTCTAATTGGATAGTCTGCATGGACGAAATAATGTGAATGAATTAAACACAGTTACACTTTTGAGCTCCTCAGCATAGTAAGTTAAGAAAAACAACTGTAGCAATTATTGAAGGTTTATTTGGTAATTACGTCTGTGGTTTCTCTATATAGCATTTCATTCCTTAAATTTTGTTTCCCAAGATATTTTCTTCAGCAGGGCTATGCAGTGATATTTCTACACAGGCAAGGGTCTTTATGTCCCTTCACTCGCCATGTTCCTTCTCAAGATGTTATGGAACTGTTGCAAGTCAAGAACTTGCCTGATGGATCAAGCCAGATTGAAGGTAGTTAGTAATCATGGTTTCTGAAAACAGAAATAAGGATTTATACATGTCAAGTAGTATTAAATGGGAAACACTTCATTCCTAGTTAATGTGCAAATGTAAGGGTAATAGGCTGCTGTGTGATGTAGAGACACTCTTAAAAATTCTAATGCATCAAACTTTGTTATACTTTGAATATATAGCCAAATATAATTTGTTGTTCCAGAAAAAATCCATACCCCTCCCATGGGGGGATTTTTGATTTGACTTTTGATTCCCCCTTCCCCTTGGAATTTCCAATAACCCCTCCTTAGGGTAAGTATGGATATTTTCTGGAACCATACAATTTTTATCAGAAAGACTCCAACATAAATTTAATAAAAACGCAAGAAATATCATATTGTGCATTTCCAGAAAATATCCATACCCACCCCAAGGAAGGTTAACGGAAATTCCAAGGGGAAATAGGGTTTCAAAAGCCCAATTTTTTAAGGGAAGTATGACACTAAAATGGAATTTCTGGAGGGGCAGGGTGGGGGGGGGGGGTTCAAGCTAAAAAAACTTCTGTGGGAGGGGTATGGATATTTTCTGGAACAACACATTAGCAGCAAGAGGGCCACAGCTTTTTTGAGTTCTCCCAAACTTTCACGAGTGTTTCTATAACTTGATAGAAACACGGAGAACATGTTTTCTATTTCTTTTAGAAAACACCGTGACGAAAAAAAGGAAAACAACTGGTTAACTTTGATTATCAAAATGCAAATTCTCTTTGCTCATACCATCATTACGTTGACAGCTCATGCTAGTTCTGTGTTTCTATTGAGTTATAGAAACACGATTTTTAACCAATCAGCGTGTGTATTTTCTTAGGACTGTTTTCTAAAGGGAAATAGCATCTTGTTCTTAATTTTGGGGTGGTATCATAGTTGCTTATATTAACTTGGTTGTGTATCTACTTTTTTTTTATCCTGTTAGTGTTTGTAGGAAAAACATTTAATATGTATTCTTACTGATATTTATATTCTATATTTTTAATATGTTCTATATTCTTTAAACAATAATTTTTGTACTAATTTTCTCTTAAGCATTTATGAGCCTCTACATCAGATATGGAGGGCAACCTAATGCCACTTTATTAAATTGATTGATTGATTGATTGATTGATTGATTGATTGATTGATAGATAGATATCCTTTATTATTACTAGTTAACCCTTGTAAAGTACCAAAACTAACACAAGTACTCAAGATGCATAGGCAGGTATGCAAAACTGTGATTGATTTTTGGTATAATTTGCGCTGCATTAAAGCTATATTTCAAGCTCTGATAGATTCAGTGTGCAAAGAAAATGGTGTCCAGTAGCCCAAGGCTGGTGGATTTTGCATGGGGGCTAGAGGATTGTGTCCTTTATTAGCCTGACAGGCTAGTGAAGTTTCTTGGGAATATTTTTGAGGAAATTCAAATTGTAGTTCTAAGGACTGTAACAAGGCTTGAAAAAAAAACTTCTAGCTTGCCCCTTGGACAAGCAGTTCTCAAATCTTGCTTGCCCTGAAATTCAAATTGTAGTTGTAAGCACTGAAAATTCAAATTTTAGTTCTAAGCACTGTAACAAGGCTTGAGGATTGTGTCCTTTATTAGCCTGACAGGCCAGTGAAGTTTCTTGGGAATATTTTTGAGGAAATTCAAATTGTAGTTCTAAGGACTGTAACAAGGCTTAAAAAAAAAACTTAAATTCTAGCTTGCCCCTTGGACAAGCAGTCCTCAAATCTTGCTTGCCCTGGGCAAATATTTTTTGGTTTACATTTTTTTATTTAGTAGGCAGACAACTTGCCTGGTCCCTTGCCCAGGGGAAGTGAGTGTGAAAAGTTACTTGCCCATCGAGAAAATCAACACATGCTTTTCCTTGACAACCAGATGTCAATTTTTTGAGCGCCGAGTAAGAGTTGAAATTTTGTTGGGGCTAGTGAGATTGACTTTGAGGTTGGTGCATCATAGTCACATCTTGCCTGTAGAGGTCAAAAATTGGTTTTCTTTGTACCCTGAATTATGAACATTTTGCTCACTGATCTAAGATTGAATAAATGAAAGATCATTTATTTGAACTATGGAGAAAGATATGAAGACATCAATGATCTTTGCAGTTATGTACACAAACTGTGAAATTAAAGCCTGAAAAAAATTTAGGCTTGAACGGGATTCAAATTCCTTGAGCGAGTTCATAATATATATGATCTTTCATATATGCACTTGCATTCTTTACCATCTACAGGTATATTATGAACTCACAATGTGACCAGCTCTCAGTTGACTTGATAGCTCAGTTGGTAAGCACTGCAACGGTATGGCAGAGGTCATTGGTTCAAGTTCCTGTTCAAGCCTGAATTTTTTTCAGGCTTTTAATTTCACAGCTGCAGAAGTTGTGTGTATAACTGTGATGATCACTGATCTCTTCAGTGATTTTTTTGTTGGGATTTATTGATTATATTATTACTGTTTATTAAACTTGCATATCTAGACCTTAAAGCAGCATTCTCCCACCCACAATAGCCTTGTCCTTTGTAAACTGAAGTTGTATAATAGTTGTATGTTGGTGCTTGTTCTTGTCAGGTACAACTTGCTGGGACATTACTTATGATTGAGTTTAGTACTCTGACTGAGTACTTGTTCCTTCTGAGGGGTGTGGCAGAGTCTCTTGCACCTCATGGACCCACAGTCATGTTGTACTTGGCAGCTGCTGTCTCTGATTTCTACATTCCTCCTCAAGATTTGGTAGGCCACATGCAGTTTAATTCTTTGTGGAATTTAGATATAATTTGAAGTATGTGCTGTACTATATCTCCAGAGTAGCAACAGAATTTTTAAATGCCCAACGAAACAGGCTGGTCTGGAAAGTAAATTTTATGAAAGATGGTAGACTAGTTAATGTTGTAAATCAGTAACGTCTGTAAATACACCCAAACAAACATTTAACATAACCACAAAGTTAAACATGAAGTCTGCATATGAGCCAAGTGGTCTATCAGGCTTGCCCTTATCTCCAGTTTCAGTAACGTGAGGGGATGAGGAGTATTTCTAGTCTTCCCAGATGAGATGCTAGGCCAGATGTCGCAGAATTACACCCCAGCATTGAATTGGCCAGTACCTATTTATACACGTGGGTGGAGAGAGGCACTGTGAGAATAAAGTATCTTGCCCAAGAGCAGTTAACACAGTGTTTCCAGGCAGGCCATGAACCCTGTCCAGTCGATCTGGAATTGATATTATTTCAATGATATTATGTCTTGTCAATATTTCAAGGATATTGTCTTGCGATATTATGCATGGGGGAACCAAGTAAACATTGTTCAAGTTGTGCTATGTCATAGTGAAATCAGGCCATTCTCTAGAAATTTAAAAGCTTTTTTGAATGTTTGTTTTGTAATATACGAATATATTATCTCTAGTTTCCCAGAAATATTTTGAGTATTCTGGGTGATGTGTTTCAATTTCCGGCAATTTTTGCTACAGGTTCCCTGGCAACAGTTTTTATTAGAGTTGTCAACCGTGTTCCTTATAACTGTTACAGGAAGTTATAATGAAAAACCTGGTGACGCATACTATTTCTTTTAAAAGCAAGAGCTAGCTTCAACGGCTAAGAATCAAACAAAAGTCACTGTCTTTTTTTCAAAGCCAAACCCTCTCTCTTTTCATACCTGGCTGATAATCATTATCATTTCATATTAGTGTTTGAATATTAATTTAACCCCTTTGTGTGCAGAATATTATCCAACTCTGAAATTCTTTAAACCTCACTCATCATTTTTTATGTATAATTTTAGGTTTACATTGAAAGTCAGAAAACCGTGAACGCCTAAAATATGTCTGGAATGTCTGTTATGTTATAACCAATCATGAGCGAGATCTTCAACCACAGAAACCACAGAAAGTGGATGTATTCCATCTGTCAGGGGATCAGTCATGGAACTGTAAATGTAGCTTGTGGTTTTTGTTCCAAGATACACCCTCCATCTCTATATATTACTGAAAGTCAAGAACCACATCCAGTACGTTGTCTGAGGGATTTTGGAAAACAAGAATCCCACTGATGTGTACAGTTACTCAAGCAAAGCGACGGTTAATTTGGCGTGGCTATAAATAGGAGTGGATAAATTTTTAAAATTTTGGTGGTTTTGCTAACCTTAGAATCATCTTTGGTTAAACTACCGGTAGCTACTCTTTATTTTCACAAATAATTACAATTCCTTAGGCCCAATGATTTGGTGATCTAAAGACCCTGAAAAGAATGACAATGATAAATTCAAATGTTTGCTAATTTTGGAATTAGCTGTGGCTAACAGTAAACACCTCAATTTTCTCCTGCTCCTTCCCAAATAAATTGCATTTGATTAACTTATTACAGAAATATAATGAGGACTTCCACTTTCATCAATATTGCTCGTCACTTTTCGCCATTATCAAAATAAAGAAATGAAATAATGAAAGCACTGATTTGGATCATTCGCGCTTGAGTGATTCAATGGTTGCCAGTTGTGTCGGCCCGGCACATTGTATTGGTTTGTGAAAAAAGTTTTTTTCACATCTATATCCCAAACCCTCTTTTCTAGTGTTTATAATACATAGCCTGTAACAGGAATGATCTAATTTCTTGTTTAACCAGAATAGAGGTTTTCTTTTGAGACCTTTTAAAACAAAACAAATTGTGTTCCGTGCATGGAAACTCATCTGTTTTCTGTGGTTTCTGTGGTTGAAGATCTCGCTCGTGATTGGCTACAAGAAACATTCCCAACATATTTTAGGTGTTCATGGTTTTCTGACTTTAACTGTAAAATAACCTTTTGTTTTCTACCCTTTTGTTCCCTTTAAATGCTGACTGTGTTTTTCTTTACAATATTGTACAGCCGAAACACAAAATTCAATCAAATGCTCCACTGCAGCTTCACTTGGTACAGTGCCCCAAAATGATGGCTCCTTTAGTGAAAGAATGGATACCACAAGCATTTACTGTTTCATTTAAGGTGCAGAAACATTTTTCAAAAACTCTTCTTGTATATTTTAACATATTATTTGAAAGATTAATTATAATAATAATAATAATAATAATAATAATAATAATAATAATAATAAAGTAAGTGACAAAAACTAGAGCTAAGCTTTACAAAATGCTATAATATTTACATAATTTGATGTCTGTTAAACCTGTAAAACATGTTTCCGTATCTAATCATGATATCATGGTTACTACAACTAATACTAATACTACTATTATCATGATAACATTAATTAACATATTCCATACAAATTGGTATATACAAGGTAAAAGTAAGTAAAAGAAATAAACTATTAAAACCTATTTCAACAGTGTTTACATAATGGCTCCCTCCTGGGTTTCAACGTCAATATCGGTATATTATCAGTATATTACAAGGTAAAAGTAAATAAAAGAAATAAACTATTAAAACCTATTTCAACAGTGTTTACATAATGGCTCCCTCCTGGGTTTCAACGTCAATATCAATGTTCTTAAAGTCACAAAAGGCTTTCCTTCTAGCTCTTGAACCTCTTCGGTAGATTAGTGCGGATCTTAGTAAAGCGAAGGATGTCCTTGCTCTTATCCAGGAGATTGTTTTAGCATAATGTTCTCCTTTCTTGATGGAGATTAGCTGCGCCAGTCTGGAATGGTATTGCAAGCACTCGTTTCCCATGCCGCCTGTTGATGTGAAAATAAGGGGTGTAAAAGTTCCTTGTTTGATATCCAAAACCCTCCTCGTGTAAAGGCGCTTCTTCTCGTTCTCATGGTTGCAGTATATCTGTTGGAGCTCTAGGTCCCTATACGAATCAGCATTAGGGTGACAAACCCTCACGTCAAAGAATGCTGATCGTTGGCTCTCCCAGAACCCGCGCGCATGAATATCTAATCTCGCATCTGGAGCTCGATTAGAACCTCTTCCCAGCTGATCACCCGAGATGTGATAATAATAAAGTAATAATGTGATAATAATAAAGTAATATAATAATAATAATAATAATAATAATAATAATAATAATAATAATAATAATAAAAATTCAATTTTTTTCAGGTCAGTTCTGGATTTAGACTTGAGAATCTTACAACTGAACAAATAGCCGAAAGAGAAAAACCATGTCATACATCCAAGTACCTTTGAATCATGCAGTATTTTTGATTGGCTGACTTAGTCAATAGTATGTTACTTTAAGAGGTCTCACTTGGGCATTACAAATTATAAACAAGAACAGTTTTTTCATCACTTATCCTATGTTGAAAACTCTATCATTAAAAATGTACAGCTAAATTAGTTCTTGTCATGTGGGAGCCACCTAAAACTAATGAATTAAAATGAACTCCTTTGTTTATTTATAGTTGGAGACAGATATGAACATAATCTCCAAGAAAGCAAGACAAGCTTTAGCCAAGTACTCACATCAGGTAAGTACTAAAACGTTCTTATCTGACTATTTTGTTCAAATTTAGTGGGTAAGACCAAGTCTATTCCAAAGGAAGCATCTTAAAAAGCCAGTTCCTTCCTTGTTAATTTCCTCACTTATTCTTGATTGGATGAATTTCCCCAGCAAATACAGGCTTTCTACAGCTAGAGCACGGCATTGGAAAAGTCACTGCCTATTGACAATCCTCGGCCTGGTTCTTACAAATAGTGTACATTTTCTCTTCTTTTTATTCTAAAATTTTGGTTGTGAAATACATGTAGTATGCTTGGTCTGGTGTACATACAATGTAAGGGTTTCATGGGTCTAGTGACCTACCAGTTAGTGGTTTTGATCTGACATCATCAGAAGTCTGAAATCTAAATCTATTCTTTTCAGATCTAATCATGAAGTAAAAACAAATAGCAATTTATATAACCATTTTTGTACTGAACAGTTGCCATATTGGTGCCCCTAAGAAGTACACCAATGCAGTGAATGCTTAAAAGTGCTGTTGTTCTATCCATGGCCCATTCTCTCTTTGAGATGTGCAAGCATTGAATCACGGTAGTTGTATTCATCATCTTTTTCTGGATATTTGTTTTAATGAATACAACCTCCATGATTCTCATTAGGCACATCTCATAGAGAGAATTGGCCATTGTTTGAGTTGTTCAGCTATTTGGGCAGAGCATTTCTTTCATGCCTGGGGTATAGCCATACCATTTTTTTGCTTGGGTTGATTTGTTGAGGGTTTTTGATGGCATGGATTATGTAACTACGAATTTTACCACTTGAAAGTAACAAAATGGCAGAACAGTGATCTCTAATGCTTGTTTGTCTTGGCCAGATTTTTTACCCCTAACTGCTTTAAAATAATCAGAAAAAGTGTTTGGAAGGCTAGAAATGTAGTGCTTGTATGTGGCTGAGGCCAAGAGTGTCTGCTCATGGAAGGTGTCTGCCTACAGGAAACAGTATAAGTTGTGTAACTGATGCAGATGCCTGGTTATACATATAGGTAGTGGTATCCAACATCCTACAAACTCGTAAGAAGACTGTTGTTATGATCACACCATCTCAAGAGACAGCCATATGGATGTCAGATTCCGAGCTGGAGGCTGGGCGTGAAATTGAGGAAAAGATTGTTGCTGATCTTAAAAAAATGCATCAACAGTTTATAGCTACCTCAGTGATGCAAGGTACCTAAATTGGTTTTATATCATTCAGCACATTGTCACAGTATAAAGCAGTGTAATTCTGTTGTAACTTTGACGATGCACAGTAAATCATATGCTACAAATATCACACCTTTGTGTTGTTGTTTCTTGTGTTGTACATTTGGTGTTTGATCCACTATGCTCGTACATTCATTTTAGGTTTAAATACGAAAATTTTCAATGAGTTGAACCCAGTTTAACACAACTCAAAGAAGTGCAGTATTTAAATCAAAGAATTACAGTGGGTTATATAATAGAACTTTTGAGCTTGAGCAGTTTGTTTTCATTGCTGACCATGTGATATTCCCTGGCCTAGAGAATTGTTCATTTATCCATCTAAAAATTATTCATTCATATGCACGTGACTATTTGAAATTTGAAAGCAAGAATTCTCAAGAGTATCATTACATAGTCTTATGTATGCAGACTTGCTTGGAAGTTCAAGTATTGTTTTTTTAAGAAAAAAAAAAAGGAAAAAAAATCTAGCTGATCATGAGCTATACTATTTAGCATTCCAAGGGTATAAAATTTTATACCAGACTTTGTTTTCATATAAGTAGAGGTGTTTGTTATTGACACCTGTCTAGTAGTCACTCTTGAGAAATGTTAAAACATGAGAAGAATAGGATCATGCGTATTAAAGGCATCTGCGGTCGAGTGTCGATTGATACCTTTGATCAATACTTGATCAACACTCCATCGATGCCTTGGTTGACACTCGATCAACATATCAGTGTATATTATAGGCAAGGAAGCCCAGAGAAGCCAACTAAGTTGACTAATTGATTGATGCATATGAGTCGTTCGACACTCGGCAGACTATTGACCGACTGTTGATCAAGTGTCAATAGAGTGTCAACCAAGTGTTGATTGGGATGTCAATTGAGTATAGATTGAGATGTCCATCAAGGGTATTGATTGAGAGTATTGATCGCAGATGACTTAAGTACACATGATCCAAAGAAGATACCCCTGAGAGGCCTTTTTCACATTCTGGCATGAATTTAAAACTGAAAGTCACTGTAACCATAATGAGACACCTTCTGTTACTGATTTAGGAAACACAAGGTCTGTCATTGTTTCGGATCAACTTTGTCAAAATACCAACCAGATTCAGTCCAGTGTTCAAGTAAGTATATGGCGAGTGCTGACATGATGCTTCTGTAGGGTTTACTAGGAGAGCAATATAGAAATTCATAAAAAAGCGTAGATGCTTATGGGTCTCTACTGTAGAACAAGGTATTCTGCATTGTTATTCCAAAAAAAAAATTATAATAAAACACAATTAAGCAATTGTTGCCAGCTCTCCCACTAATAGGTTATTTAGACTTCGTGACTTATAACTAAAGGCTTTCGTGCAAAAAGGGCGTATATAGCTTTTTGGCTGATTTTTATTTTTTGCAGGATTGAGCTAATTTTTGGCAGACTGACTTGTTTTGATGTGAAAAGCATCGTTGCATAATTGTTTTTGTTGATTTGCGCGTCATTTTCGAGAAATAACGTATGCAAAAAAACTCAGTTTTCCAAGGGTATCTTTTGGAGATCTTTTGTTGAACAAAAAAAAAGAAACCTTTTGTTTTGCTAAACCACGAAGTCACCGAAGCATGGCATTTGCCGCTAGTTTTATTATTCATAATAATTGGGCTATTCTCTTACTGTTGCTTTGGTAACGCAAGTGAATAAGGCACTAAACAGGCCGGATTCGAGTTTGTTTTGTCGTGACACCGGTTTGATATGGGGTCGGTCGATTTTTTTTCCAGTCTATTTCTCCACTTCTTTCAAAAATAAAAACATCTATTTAAAAAAAAAACGTGCTGTCGAAGCTGCTGAAAGTAACCGTTTAAGTTCGCGTTGTGTCGAAATCCACCTTCGAAGGATTCACTTCAAAAGATGCCACTCGGAAGACTGAGTTTTTTGCATACGTTATTTCTCGAAAACAAAGCACAAACCAACAAAAACAATTACACAACGATGCTTTTCATGTCAAAGCAAGTCAGTCTGCCAAAAATCAGTTCGATCTTGCAAAAAATAAAAATCAGCCCAAAATGCTATATACGCCCCTTTTGCACGTAAACCTTCAACTACACTAACTCCAGCTATTTAACAAGACACTTAATTACTGGTCCCTTGCAAAACAGTTAATTTTGTTTTAATTCCTGAGAATCTCAATGTTTGTCTTGACATTTGTTGGAAAATAAAACCGTTTCTCTCGGAACCATTAATTAAGTGTATATTGTAGCATGAACTCACAGTTACTCAAACCCCTGATAACTTGAATCTTGCACTACGTCAATAAAGGTCATCTTCTTTGTAAATTTATCCTCAATAACTTGAACTTAATTTGACAAAGTCTAACAAGTCAAAGCTATCCCAAATCATTGAGATAAGTAGATTGGCCTTAAGAGTATGAAGGACTATCAACAAACTCTTTCTGTAAAGAATAGTAACTCATTGCAACTACTGCTGTAACCCACCATAGCATCTTCTGCTGTTATGGTTTGTTTGTTTTGTAGGGGAATCTTTGCTGGCTGCATTGTTTACATTTTTCCCCTGAATTAACATACAAATTTGCACAGAGAAGCTGAAGGTTTCGGAACTTTGGGTGTAATATTCAAAGGGAAATTGGCTTTCAAACACTGCAACATTTCTGGGTGGCAAAAGTGTTGATGAGTTCATAGATCCTTTGTAAAATTTTGATTTTTTAAACCTGTATACACAAAAAGTATTCACTTCATCAGACTCAAATTCCTTGGGACAATTAATTGAGGTATGCCCTGTCAATATTCAGAACTGAAGTTTTTGTGGCTTGTGTAGAAACTGTATCGCGTATGCTAATGAGGCAGACACTGTAAACAAAGATTGTTCTATTCCGTTCAGATCTGTTATGATCTGCCATACTGGCAAAGTTTTCTTTCTCTAAATCAAAATCTTGCCCTGTGGGTAACAATTAAGCAATTTTCACCCTCTCTCCCACTAACCATAGGTTACTTTGACTTCTCTTTACCTTATTACTTTACACTTACCTCCAAATATATAACAAAATACTTAACTGCTGTTCCCTTGGGGGAAGCACTTAGCTTTGTCTTCTCTCAGGGCCAGTGATGAAGTGTATATTATTTTGTAACACACAAGTTGCAAGGGAGTGTTTTCTCTATTTCTCTTGAAAGTGTTCTCAAATAGAGTAGATTACATGCCTTTGGCTTCTTTGAAATGCTTTGTGGTTGAAGTTAATGAAATAGAATATATGAAATTGATAGATTTGAACTGTGAAATAAAGATTTCATTAGAAGAAAGACCATCATGGTGAAATACAGAACTTAGGTAGTTGTGATAAGGGCTGGAATATATTTTTCAGGTTTTGTCACAGCTACGTAAGTTGTGTACATGTAGTTCACTGTGATTGTCTTTCTTCTAATCAAAATAAAGTCAATCTTTGAAAAAAAACAAGACAGGGCTGTTCTTTGTTTTATAGCCCAAAAACACATTTTGAATCAATCAGAGTGCACACAAAATTCTGTTTATTTTATAAGCTCTGAGAATACAAAGATCACAGCTACATCATTTTTCACCCATGCATGGGTGAAAGCGCCCTTACCCATGGCTAGCACACATGCCAACAGCTAAATCTAAATTGTTACATAATTGTTGCCCGCTTTTGCATTAACCATAGGTTACTTTGACTTCTCCTTACCTTATTACTTTACACTGAACTCCAGCTATATAACAAAACACTTACTTACTGGTCCCTTGGGAAACAGATAGTTATTTGTTTTCCCTTGAATCTTGAGCTTTTTCTCTAGACTTCCTATCAGGAAACATTGAGATCCTCCAGAAAACAAAACTGTTTCCCTCTGGACCAGTAATTAATTAATAAGATTAAGTAATAAGATTTAAATAAGGTTTACATTTTTTTTTTTAGCTTAAGTGTATTATATATCAGGTAGCATATTGATTTGCTTCCATATTTAATTGAGAGTTTTCTTGGCACACAGATGGGGCACTTTATTACCAGCCAGATACAAGCTCTTCCAGCTTCTCAAACTGGAGAGGGTGTCATTTCAGGGTTCTCCACTTACACCATTCCAGCTGCTTCACTTGGCCTCCCTCCATCAGTAGTGCCACATATCCAGGTGGGAAAGAGTGATGAGCCATCTCCATCACAAGAGATGAGCCAAAGCACTGTGTCAGAGAGCTCAGAGTCCCCAAATTCTTCTGCACAGATTTTTGGCACCTTGTCAGATACTTGTTTAACAACAGATATGAAAGCTTTCATCGAGTCCTTCAGAGCAAGACGGATTGCTCTGGGATACACCCAGGAAGATGTGGGTAATGAGCTGTCACACAGCAATGGACATTCCTCTTACAGCCAGTCATTTATATCTCGATTTGAGTCAAAAAATCTTGGGCTTAAGGC
The DNA here is from genome assembly GCF_042242905.1 of Orbicella faveolata. Classification (NCBI taxonomy): domain Eukaryota; kingdom Metazoa; phylum Cnidaria; class Anthozoa; order Scleractinia; family Merulinidae; genus Orbicella; species Orbicella faveolata. The sequence continues at coordinate 16,979,537 of NW_028301540.1, forward strand.
AGCAGAGAAAATGAAGCCAGTTTTGCAAGCATGGATTGAACAGAAAGAACAAGAGTGCGCCAAAGGATTACGAATGTGCAAAAAACGTAAAAGAAGAACTTCCTTCTCAAATGAAACTCTTCAGTATTTAATTCACACTTTTGAGCAGAATCCAAAGCCTACCACTGCAGAAATTAATGAACTTTCTACAAAATTAGGACTTGAACCCGTCACTGTGAGAGTTTGGTTCTGTAACCGAAAACAAATGATGAAACGAATGGCATCTGGAAAGAGCCGCCAAAACATCTCATTAAAGGCAGAACTTGATGCCAAGAAACAGGAGGATCCAAGTGAAGAAAAAGAGCCAGCTAAGCTGGATTTTACCAACATGCCAGTTGGTCAGTTCTCATTCACAGAAGATCGTGTGAAAGCCCTTGTTTGTTTAACATCAGAGGGAAGTCCAGTGAAAAGTTCACGCCCTGCAGTAGCCACTGCTGCTGTAAGCTTTGCCCAGGTGCATGATGATAGCATTGTTCACTCAGTCCCTCAAGGTCAAAACAGGCCACAAGAAAACACACAGCTTGTTGAGCCTGGATTGATGAGAAATGGAGTAGCTACTTATGAGGCAGTATCCAATGTACCATTGACTGAATCACAGAGTTGAATAAGAGGCTCAATATACGCTTGAATCTCAACAGAGTGGAACCTGTGCATGGAGCTGCTCTATTCATTGTTGAAAATGCTGCTGGATAACAAATTTTCCACTGTCTTTGATTCATAACAAATATGTCACCTAAAGTTTTACATGCCTGTTTATGCATCTGTAGTTAATAAATCAACTGAGCAATTTAACCTGTTTGGTACAAAAGCTCAACCAAAGTTTAAAAAAATCATACTCCAACCTTGTTCTCAGGGTTTATTCTCCTAAGGTGATCGGTGACACTTGTTGTGAATCTTATAAGAGCAAGAAAATTCAAGTACTACTCTTTCCAGTAGGCCAGAACATCCATGATTTGTTTGCCTCACTACAAGACTGCAATCGCATGTCAAACATGTTATTATGCTTAATACAGTGCAATTGACACAGTGTGTTTGACTTGCGCTTGTGTTAGACAGTACATTAGTCTGTTCAACCTAATGTAAGTATCTCTAATCACATCGAAAGTCAAGCTGTCATGAATTTTTATATGTGAAAGACTTGTGGTCTTGTCACTGGAAACAACTTAGATATAGCAGATGCAATGGTCTACCGGAAGCATAGTGCAATAAGTCAAAAGACCACTTCTGTGTTGCCTTTTGTCTCTGTTTTAATTGGATCCTAGTGCAAGACCTTTTTTGTAAAATGTTAATTTAAGATTTTGCACCTGAACTCCCTTTGAAACAGAGGCAAAGGGAAACTTGACAATGGCCTCTATTTTTCATTGAGGATATACAGTGGAATACAGATTTATCAAATCCTTGATTTTTTTAATCTCCTGATAATGCGAACCCAAAGTAATTTCCCTCCCCTCAAACAATGTAATATGACCCTAGATTTCTCAAGCTACTCAATCTTTCAATCCAATTTTCGTTTCCCATGGAGGTTCAAAAAATCAGGATTCCACTGTATCTTCAAAGTTGAAAAGTAAGGGGTTCATAAGTTCCCTTCAAGAGTTCAACCAGACGTGAGTGGTTTAAGGTATATTAATTTTGCTAACATTGTAATAGATACCAATAGATAGATATGAAACGAAAAACGAGAACTGCAATAATGGTCCCGGAAACATAGCCGTTTTAGATCTTGTAAAGATAATTTTTAGACTAACATGGTCTGAACTCTAAAGAGTTCCTAAGCTTATAAGGTGTAGTGTATTCATTGTTATTGCAGACAGCATTCATTTGCCCCCGTAAAATACGTTTGCAACAGTAATTATAATTTCTACAGCCCAATTCCTTGAGAGGAAAAGTACAAAATTATACAGCAGCAGCAGCAGACTTTGGCAGCTCAACATTAGCATAAACTGCCTCACAGCCATGCTTTGATAGCACAGCTGACAAATCAGAGACATTGTACTGGCTACAAAAAGTAATTGGAATTATTTGTATTTGAAACTAATACAAATTGTAGTTGAAATCTGAACAGAAAGATAAAGATAAGTGCTGGAAGCTTATTTTGATGTTGCCTTAACAGTAGCCTGGGTATATTATAAAACAAAAACTTGTGTGACTTATTTTTTAAACTCTGATCTGTTTGTTACAGTTAGTTGCATATTTTCTGGATGAGATTTGCTCACTAAGGTTTTAGTTAAAGCAACAATATCTTCATATTGAAATTCTATGTCCTTGCCAAGTAATTCATAAAACAGGGACAGCCGAGACTACAAGTATTCTAAGCAAAGATTATAAATATGAATCTTTATTAGCCTTTTTAGGCAAATATTTACCATACAAGGTAAATTTTTACAGCTCTACATTGCTAATAGCTGATTGTTTGAAGTACATTGGTGTCTCGTCCATTTGCCTTCTTAGGCCAATACTGGTGTAATTTGCTTGACAATGCATGGTTTTGCAACTGGCTAGAAGAGCTTACCGTGAAATAAAGCTTTTTAACTCAGCTGATCCAAAATTATCTCAAGTTATTCTTTTTGTTTATCAGAGATGTTTGAAATTTGTTTAAGTAGCTATCTGTATCTTAAGGCGAAGCATAAAATAAAACGGTTGGGTGATGTATCCAACACAAGAGTGTTTCTCATCACAGATCAATCACTTTCTTCAGTAAGAAACGTCAATACGAAACATAAGGCAAAATGATGCCTGTTTTTGTTAAATTAAAATCGTGGTCCTGTTAAACATTATTTAGTCAAGCTACCTGTTTACTTTAAAGTGCCTATGAAATGAAAAATAATTGCTGCTTATTTGACAGTTCTTTCAAAATATATTAGAATGGCATTTTCCTTTTTGGAATATCTTCTTTCTCTTTAGAGTTACTGACATTTTTGTATTATGCAAATTAGGAAAGAAAGAAAGGAGAGAGAATATCTCAGGGAATATTGTGTTCTTCAAACTTGGCACCAGAAATAGAAAATATCACAAAAGAAACAAAATGGCACTTTAATCTATAACCATTTCTGTCCTGCAAACATTAAGCAGCCATCTTGCAGATCTCTTGTCATGAGATGATAGCAATGTAGCAATGAATCATGTGACAACAATGATGTAACAGCAGCTGATGGTGATCTGAGAGTCAAGTCTCTGATCAGATTTTTTGCTCCATTTGAAAGCATGAAACAACAGATTTGTAAATCAGCAATGGGTGACAACATCATAAGTACTTGTTTTCTTTTTAACTCCTTGTGTCAAGTTCCTGTAATCATGGCACCCAATGGTTTCATCTTTGCCTCCCACTCTTCTTTTTATCACTGGCTTTGACCATCAACTGGGTCAGTCACTTGATGATTAGGATGCATTCCTTTGGGATGATCTAGATCAGCATCAAGGATCCAAGACCACTTGGATCATGTTGCATCAAACGAACAGATGAATCCATTTTGGGCAAGGATTTGTGGACTCCTTTAATGTACCACAATCAAAGTGATCTTGAATCATTGATTCTGATCCAGATCATCAAAAAGGAACACACTCTTAAACCTCAGCTATTGGTACAGTAAATTCACCACTTGTTGATAAGCTGCAGTTGAATAACGGCAACAAAACTTATCTTGCATGGAAATTATCCTTGCCCTGCATGAAGCACTTCATGTCATTTTTTACTTGTATCACCTGGAGGTTCTTGGTATTGCTTTGGAAGCTTAAAACCCACTAAGCCAGCCACCTCCTCAACAGGTCTCTCACCGGCACCCTTGTACTTTGCATGAAGCATCTACAAAATTAATTAAATCTCATGGTTTTCTCTTGGATGTAAAATGGATAAATTGAAATACAGACGATCTCGCAGGTGAATAATGGTTGCTACAAATGACTAGTAGTCACTGCTCATTACTGTTCAGTGTTGTGATATATCTGTGCTGGGCCTTATAATAATAACTATGCTAATACACATTACTACACTCTTTAGATTCAAAGACCCTATACTCCGACAGACTACCTAACAAATATATATATATATATATATATATATATATATATATATAACTACAGGTTAAATTAACGAGTAATTATTTCTTCACTGATCTGAAAGACATCTGTACTTCATACATTCTTGTGAATTTAGTTTAATGAATTGAGATCCAGTGCTCACATTGTGCAATGCCAGAAAATATCAATACCCACCCCATAAAAGGTCCATAAATGGGAAGGGGATGGGGGAAGGGGGTCTCAAAACCCAAAAATTTAAAGGAAAGTACATGTATGAGGTTAAACTGGAATTCCAGATGTGTGTTGGAAGGGGGTTGGGGTGGTCAAACCAAAACACTTCCCATAAGGAAGGTATGGAAATTGATTTTAATCCAAACATTAGTGGCTATGTCTTTGAGTATGTCTCCGGAGAGTTTTCTTTCTTAACGGTTGAATGGTTTAATGCCTGTGACAAAACTGTTTACATAGTTGGCGACTTCATCATCGACCTCCTCAAATCTGAAAGCTGCAATTATGCGCATAATTTTCTACTCTCGCTACAGAGCTATTCTTTTATCCCATTAATAGATAAACCTACAAGAGTTTACGGAAATTCTGCTACCTTAATTGATAACATACTTGTAAATAATACAACCAATCTCTTATCCTGTGGTAATATAATTTTAGATATCAGTGATCACTTTTTGCAGTTCTGTGTAATGTCAAATAACCTAATGAAAAGGAGTGTTAACGGATTTAAAAAAGTCCGTGATTTTTTGCACTTTTCGGAAGTTAAATTTTTAGCGGAGGTGTCAAATATTAACTGGAATAAAATAATTTCTCTACCAAATATGAACAACGATAAATTGTTTTCAAAACTTTACAACAAACTCAACAAGGTAGTTAACACCCACGTGCCTTTTAAAATTGTCTCAAAACGCAGAGCAAGACAACTTTCTGAACCATGGATTACCAAGGGTATAAGGAAATCAATCAATATTAAGAACAGCCTATACCATTCTAACGTTAAAGATCAATATAGACTAGATAGAAATAAAATTTCAACTCTAATTAGACTAAGTAAGAAACAATATTTTCATAACTATTTTCAATGGAATATTTTCAGCATGAAGAAGACCTGGGCAGGTATAAGTGAACTCATTAATCGCAGAAGGAAAAAAATGAAAAAAATCCCTGCCTTAAAGGATGAAAGCAGTGGTCGTTTAATCTATGATCAGAAGGAATTACCTTCGATCCTGAACAAACACTTTGCTTCATGTGGAGCAGCTTTAGCTGCTAAGCTACCCCACCCGGAACACCATTTTTCGGAATTTCTTGTTAATAATCCAAAGACCTTTTATTTGGTGAAGTAGAATTGGAGATATCGCTATTACCTTTGAACAAGTCACATGGAGTTTACCCATGCCCTGTTAGTATTTGCACTAATGGAAATAATGAATGCTTCGATCCTTGAGGGAACCTTTCCTAGTAAATTAAAGCTAGCTAAAGTGGTCCCTGTCTTCAAAAGTGGTGAGGATACCGACCCCAATAATTATTGTCCTATATCGCTGCTCTCTATATTCAACAGAATCCTTGAAAGACTAATGTACAAGCGTTTAAAATCGTTCTTTGAGATAAATGGTCTGTTTTATGAGTCACAGTACAGTTTTAGAGAGAAACACCCTACACAGCATGCATTAATTGATATAGTAAATAGGATCCAAAACAACATGGACAAAGGGATGTTCTCTACTGGAGTGTTTATCGATCTGAAAAAGGCGTTTGACACAGTTGATCATGAAATTCTATTAGATAAGTTGTACCGCTATGGAATCAGAGGAATTATACTAGAATGGTTCTCATCCTATCTTAAGGGAAGATCCCAAGTAACCCAAATCGATGGGCATGTCTCACCTAAAGAACTAAATCCTTGTGGTGTCCCCCAGGGATCTGTGTTGGGTCCTCTCTTATTTCTTATTTATATTAATGATATTCCCAAATCTTCTGATAAATTAAATTTCTTTCTTTTTGCAGACGACACCACTATCCTATTTGTTCACAAAAATTTAAAAGTACTTGAACAAGTAGTTAACTCAGAGTTGAGTAAAGTTTCGGAGTGGTTAATTGCAATAAGCTTACTCTAAATATCAAGAAATCCAATTTTGTCATCTTTTGTCTGAGCCAGAAGAAGATTAATAAGGAAATTAGAATCAAAATGTATGATAACAGTGCCAATAAGTTCTGTTCTCTAGATCGTAAAGATTTTGTGAAATTTCTGGGAATTCTTATTGATTGTAACCGAAAGTGGAAGCACCATATCGACTTTATCTCATTGAAAATCAGTAAGACTATTGGAATTCTAGCCAGGCTAAGACACTTTGTTCCAACTGAAACTCTTTTAATGATTTATCGCTCGCTTATTCTGCCATATTTATCCTACGGGATTTGTGTATGGGGTCGCGCAGCCAAGTCGAACATTGGCAAACTACTTGTTCTCCAAAAAAGAGCTCTTCAACTGATTTATTTTGCACCCAGTGATGCACATGCTATTTCTCTTTTCATTCAATCAAAGATTTTACCTGTAAATATGATCTATTTTGACACAGTTGTGAATCTCATGCATGATATTTGGAAAAAACTAGCCCCTTCGCCTATCAGAGCTCTTTTCACTAGGTCAAATGAAATTCATGGGTACAACACAAGGCATGCCGCAAAAGGGAATTATCTTCGGAAAGGAGTTAAGTTGGAAATTTTCAAACGCTCTTTTTCGAGAACTGGAGCGATATTATGGAATCAAATTTCTCCAGACTGGAGAGATTTATCTAAACCAATCTTTAAGAAAACAATTCGTAGATTTTTATTTGAGACACTTTCAGATAGGGATGACTATGTTGAAGTTGACACCCTGACTCAAGTTGTTGAATTTAGTTCCTGATTAATTTTAACCATAGTTTAGTTTATCACTAGTAAATCACAGCTCCTAGTGTCAATCAAAATATGTAAATGTACTTGTATTAAATGGTTTTGTAAATCCTTCTATAAGTAGTTGCATGACAATCTTATTTTTTATTTATTTATTTATTTATTTACTTATTTTTTTAATATAAATATAGATGTGGCCCACCTAGATTAGCCCAGGCTACCTGCGGGTTCGTGGTGTTGCTATTATCAAGCATTTTTAACTTAATCTGTATATCTATTTCTGTAAAAATTGTAAATATGTGAGTCATAGTAATAATAAAAGTTGTTGTTGTTGTTGTTATGGATATTTTTTGGAACAGTGCAATTCAACAGTGTCATCTTTCAAGAAAACAAGGGTGTGTGGTGATTGGTTGGTTGACTTCAGTGTCTTAAACTGGAACTTCCTTGTGTGCAAAATAAATAATCAAAATAGTTTTTGGCTCAAGCTAGCTAGCCAAAATTTCTCTTACTGGTAAAACAAGAACCAAACAGCATTGATTCAACTGTTTAACAGAGTTGGCAGAGTCAATGATAAAATTAGTTTGTACCTGTGCCATTCGCTGACTTTGAAGCAGGCAGAGATAGAACAGACAGTCACAGTAAAGCTTGTGTGCTAATGTTTCTCCAGCCTGAGAAAAGTGACGATATTCTGATATAAGATACTGACCTTCTAAACTGGAAGTGATTGGTTCCTGAGGAAAATAAATGAAAATATACATGTATATCTCAGTAACAAGTAGAACAGTAGAATTTTTATTGCCTGTGTTTTCTAATTTCTAATTTTCTAATTTCTCATCACCCACAATCATAATAATTATAATCATAATAATAATAATATATATTAATAATAATAATTATTATGTAATTTTGTAAATTGAGTAATAATTTCAGAAATTATGTTAACCCTAAATTAAGTTGAATCTGATTCTGTATTTTTCTTGGCAACTGTTTTTGTAACAGTGATAATCAGGTTGATCACTCTTAAGAACCAATTAGATTACTGTAATGATTTGATTTTTTCACCTCCTAATGAGAGCTCAGGTGTTCTAATAAGTAAGCCCCTTTGAGTGTTAGCTGTTTTTATGAGTGCCCCTACTCTAATAAGAAATCCCCACTGTGTACTTCCAGAAAATATCCTTACTCAACCCATGGAAGGTTATCAAAAATTCCAAAGGGGTGAAAGATCTCAATGGTCAAAATTGTTAAAGGAAAGTATGAAGCTAAACTGGAATTTCAGGAGGTGATTTGGAGGCATTAAACCCAATAAACATAACATGGGGGGGGGGGGGGGTATGGATATTTTCAAAAAAAAAAACATTACAAAAGTGGAAGCATGCAAATGGTTTATGATTATAAAAACCCTAGTAATTACAGTAATGGCCTATTCCCTCCATGAGATGCACCTGCAGGGAATCATGGCAGTTGTATTCATCAAAACAAATATTGAGTCTGAGATGATGAATACAACTACTGCCTGCAGGTTTTTCTCACAGAGGCAACTGGCCATTGTTCTTGAGTTAAAGCATCTCTTATCATTTTAGGCCTCTTGGCCTAATTCCTAAAAAAGTACCTGGGGAGTTTTGCTTAATTCATCATCTATCTTTCCCAGAGGGGCGTTCAATCAATTCACATATTCCAAAAATTGCATCCAGTGTTCATTATGCTAATATTGACGATGCGATTAGATTAGTAAGGCACACAGGCAGGGGCTGTGCGCTTGCTAAAACTGATATAAAAAACGCATTTCGTCTTATTCCGGTCAGTCCCTCGGATTACAACCTGCTGGGTATTTGTTGGCGGGATAAATTTTATGTTGACAGGAATCTTGCCATGGGGCTCTCGAGTTCTTGTAAAATTTTCGAGTTTTTTAGCTCCACTCTAGAATGGATAGCCCGTAATAAATTGCAGATACCAGGCATTTTGCATCTTTTAGATGACTTTCTTATCGTTAGCAATTCTATTTCATCCTGTGATAATGAGTTAAAAGCTTTCCTTCGGACATGTGATGAACTTGGTGTGCCAATGGCGCCTGAGAAAACAGTGGGGCCTAGCTGTGTTTTGTCCTTCGCGGGCATTGAACTAGACACAACACTAATGGAAGCTCGACTTCCTAGTGACAAGCTTACTAAATGCCATACTCTTATTCAAGATTTTATAACTAGGAAAAAAGTGACTTTGAAGGAATTACAATCTTTAATCGGTCTTCTTAATTTTACTTGTTCTGTTATCGTACCCGGCCGAACATTTTTGCGCCGTCTAATTAATTTAACGGTGGGGATTAAACGCCCCCGTTATTTTATACGTCTAAATCGTGAAACCATATCTGATCTTCAATTATGGCTTACTTTTCTAGAAGCCTACAATGGCAGATCCTTCTTTTTAGATTATGTTTGGCTTTCATCTACAAAACTGCACCTTTACACCGATGCAGCAGGCTTGTTAGGTTACGGTGCAGTTTTTGGCTCGCACTGGTTTTACGGTAAATGGCCCGATCGCTGGATAGGTACAAATATAATAATTCTAGAAATGTTTCCTATCGTTGTAAGCATTTCCATATGGGCATCAAAACTAGAAAATAAGTGTATTTTGTTTCACACTGATAATCAAGGCTTAGTAGAAGTAATTAATAAGAAAACAACCAAAGATAAAAAGCTATTAGCTCGCTTGCGGGCGCTTGTTTTGCAATGTTTAAAGCATAATATTCTATTTCGGGCTATTCACGTGCCTGGGGTGCTCAATGTCAAAGCTGATGCTCTATCGCGCTTACAGGTCACGAAATTCAAGTCCCTTGGCCAGGGCATGGATCGCGAACCGACGCTTGTTCCAGTGCCTCTTCTTCCGGAGAGTTGGCCTCTATAACTACAACGCTTTTAGCTGCTAGCTTAAATAAGGGTTCTACTGAAGTATACAAACGATCCTGGAAACTATTTACAGATTGGGCACAATCTTTTTTAGGTGTCACAACATTAGTTTTACCTTTAACACCAGCTGTTGTAGCACTATATGTGTCACACCTTTATTCACTTAATTATGCTTGCTCAACTGTCACCAGTTATTTATCAGCTATTGGCTATGCTCACAAGCTAGCAGGAGTCAATGATCCAACAGAAACTGCAATCATTAGACAACTTCTCAAGGGTTATCGCAAGTTAGCTCCGTCGCACGATGTGCGTCTTCCAATTACATTACCGATATTAACGCGACTCATTGCCTCTTTTGAGCACACAACGGAATCAGCGTATCAATTGCATATGTTATCAGCCATGTGCTCTTTAGCCTTTTTTGCATTTTTGCGTATTGGCGAGATCACAGTTAACAGTAGCAATCACAGTAATCTTATTATGCTTCCGTAGCTGGAGCAGTTACTCAACCGCCTAGGGCAGGTCACCGCCCTGCAGCTCACAATTTCTAAGTACAAACATAGTGATACCGGGCCCCCCTTTGTTATTTATCTCTATAAAGAAGACTTATGTTGTCCAGTGAGAACTATATTAGATTTCATATCTACTAGAGGAACCGCCCGCGGTCCTTTGTTTTGTTGGCCAGACGGGGTGCCCATTAAAAGAAACTTTTTTGTGGAGCAACTCAATAGGGCACTTCGCTTTTGTAAGCTCGATCCTGCTTTGTACAAATCGCACAGTTTTCGAATAGGAGCAGCCACTTGGGCTGCGGCCAAAGGTTTTACCGACACACAGATCCGCCAGTTAGGAAGGTGGAAATCTAACGCCTTTCTCCAGTATATTCGTACACCTAGCCTATCGACCAAGGTAGTTTCTTTACAAGTTTAGTCCACACGCAGGTGATGTGGTTATTTGCTGTTTATATACAATCACGTCAATCATTATTTGGTCACCAGTCCTCGGGTGGGGCGGGCCTCTCTTCTGGAGGCTTCCGGCCATTTTTCTCGTGCCCTCACCTTTGCTAGAGCTTTACGAACGAAATAATCGTTCCTAATTAGTTTTATTTGACTATGTATAATTTAATCAATAAAGCGGCCACCTCGTGTGGCCAAAATTTATCCCAACACTGGATCTGGATTACATTTTTGGGGGGCGCTCTTTGCAAACAAAGCTCGGCTGTTGACCAAATAATTGACTATAGTTTTTTCATTAAGCTGTATTTAATTGCATCTGGGAAAGGAGACATAAATGAATTTATTTGCCGCCAAATAAAAGTGTTTATGACTCCTACCCACTTTTATTAATTATTAAATGTAACTATCACAGTTTAACAACTAAGGTAAGCTAGGGAGGAATGGCAGTGAGCAGGGTTCAACCGGAGGGGGATGGAGTGTAATTTGTGCAACGTAACAAAAGGATTGAGTAATAGTCACGAGACTATCTGATGACCTAACTAACAATAGATTGATTATTTGGCAATAGTCACGAGTTGAGACGGAAAAGTACATAGCCTCGTTTCCATTGAGACCTATAAGATGATGCGTGTTCCTCGAGTTCGTCCTCTTTGTCTCCAGACCTAACACTCTGCGAGTTCAACCCTCCTCCTCCCTTCCTCCACCTCGTATATTTTTTATTTCTTTGTATTGGGTATTTTATTGTGGGCCTGCCGTTTTTCTCGTGCCCTCACCTTTGCTAGAGCTTTACGAACGAAATAATCGTTCCTAATTAGTTTTATTTGACTATGTATAATTTAATCAATAAAGCGGCCACCTCGTGTGGCCAAAATTTATCCCAACACTGGATCTGGATTACATTTTTGGGGGGCGCTCTTTGCAAACAAAGCTCGGCTGTTGACCAAATAATTGACTATAGTTTTTTCATTAAGTTGTATTTAATTGCATCTGGGAAAGGAGACATAAAAATATTGAGTCTGAGATGATGAATACAACTACTGCCTGCAGGTTTTTCTCACAGAGGCAACTGGCCATTGTTCTTGAGTTAAAGCATCTCTTATCATTTTAAAATTTGCTTGAAATTGCCTCACATACATGGTGGATTATATTTTTATATTTATTTTTTATATTTTTAGACTATATATTTAGAAAAGTAAATTATGAAAAAGGCTATTTTATCAGAATTTATAAGAACCACTTTATCTTAAAAATACCTGTGGGATTTATTGCAAATTTATCGTTCTCTATACTCTCTAGGTCCTCTACGGAGTATCGTAGATTACCTTCACTCCTCCCAGTAGAAACAATGCTTGCAAAGAGACTGGGGACTAGTAATCATCGGCCTTGACTTTCTCTCCGAGTCTATTGATCATTTCAATCTGTTAACCGAGCTGTTAACCTTAATAATTTTATAGATCACCTTGTTGAGAGCTTCAGACAGAAAATGAAAGACTGTTACGGTATTCCAAAGGAGGGAGCGCGAATTCGATCGCTGACCAACTCTCCAATATGCGTTTAGAACTTCAGAATACCCGGCCACTTTATTCACCCGTGTCGGAGGGCTTTGAAGAACGAGGTATATAACAATAGTTGCTATTCTTATTCAATGAGATGCTAATAAGTGGCCGGGTATTCTGGAGTTTAGCCCAGCCTTTACCTTAAATCGTGATAGAACTTTCAACTCTTTAAAAATTCTTCGAAGAACTTGTAAAGGAGGAGATACCACCGGAGATACCATATTTGAATGACTGGGACCAAATCTTTAATCAGCGGCTACCTTTTAGTGTTAGATTATCCTTCATGTAACGTCACATTGTCTCTGTCAACACGAGTCTAATATGGCGGCCAAGAATGTTGAGGAAGGAACTTCTCTGAGAGATATCTTTCAAAAAGGATTCATTTTACACAGTCAGTTAGAAGATTATGATGAGCCAAGCTCATCGGAGATATTTCAGGTAATGTTTAGTTAATTTAAGGGGTGTTTAAATTGTATTTGATTTATTTTGAATTTCTTAATGTACGTGTAAGCTTTCAAATTTCTCCCAAATGTAAGCTCAGGATTACAATGTATTTTTATCCATATGAGTAGTTCTAAGAGTGCCTCTGTATCATAAATTGTGCCTTGATTAATGCGCATAAGCTCAGATTACTTCAAATGGCGAGAACTTGTTTAAGCCTTTAGCTAGGTATGAAGACATGATTGATCATCGCAGTTCTATACACAACTTAAGCAGGTGTGAAATTAAAGCCCGGAAAAAATTCAGGCTTGAACGAGATTCGAACCCATGACTTCTTCGATACAGGTGCAGTGCTCTACCAACTGAGCTATCAAGCCAACTGGGAGCTGGTCACGTTGTCAGTTCGTTATATATCCAGAGATGGTGAAGATACAAGTGAATATATAAGCAATAGCCTTCATTTGGTGCGAAAAATATTTGTCCGCAGCTGTTCCAAGAAGCGAACAGTTTTCCAAGAGCGTAACTGTGAGCTTTGAGGAACAGATAATGTCTAAGGACAAATATCCGAGCATATTTTCATGCCTAATGGAGGCTATTGTGTTTATTACCTTCAAATCTTTTTCACAACATGTGCAGTCTTGAAAATTGGGGAATATTCTCAGATATTCCCCAGTTTTAGCTGGGGAATATTCAGTCATGTGACTTGTTTAGACCAATCACACACGAGCAAAAATATTTGATGCATTTTAGATGAACATACTATGATGTGAAATATCATATATTTAAGCCTGGGAGAAAGATATGAAGACATGATTGATCATCGCAGTTATATACATGGTCATGGGTTCAAATCCCGTTCATGCCTGAATTTTTTTCAGGCTTGAATTTCACAACTGCTTAAGGTTACTCCAAACCTTTACGGGGCTACTTTTTCCAAATTTTCTTTTTTCCAACCAAATTAAAGTTCATTATTCAAGGTAACATTTTCCAAAAAATGAAAATAAAATATTAAAATGCACGTGAGTTATTGGGAAAAAGAGGTTTTTTTAATAAAAGTTTATAAACCATTAAGGCGTCATAATCCCCATAAGGCTTAGACTCCTTGGCGACCTTTTCGCGGCAAACGGCTTAATCCAGAGATCCTATATCAAATACCTTCAATTTGAGATTTCATGTCCATCAAGAGTGCCTTTTTGTAATCACGCTTCAGCAATTGCTCCTCAGTTTCTTTTTGTTTTGTTACACATCGCTTTTCTCCATTTTGCCCTTTATTGTTGACCACCGACCTTAAACGTATGCACCTAAAACGTGACTGTAACACTATCGCTTTACCGTGAAGCTCAACTTTCCTCACTGAGAACGCTAGGGCTTCTGTTATTTCATTGGCTGGTGACATTTTGAGTTGACATCCCTCTGAGAAGGCGTGACATGTTTATAAATCTTTAGAAGGTGAAAACTTGCACTTGTTTTTCAAGAGAATCACTCCTTTTTAAATGAATTAAAAAGGGTATGTAGAATCGACGGTTTTCCTTGAAATTTGGCCAGAACATTCACTGATAGATATGCAACAAAAATATGCCGGCGAATTCTTTTATTTCAAATACTTTTTTCGTGGTGGTCTCTAACCCAACACGTTACGTGAATTTTTTCGATAGTGGAACTTGACAGATCTCTAAGAAGATAACCAATAGAAATGAAAGAAAATGCTGACACGCTTTGAGAGATTGATGCTTTGTGATTAACACTGCACCGTTATTTTGTATCAATGATCGCATTTGATACCTGATTAATTTACCAGAATTTCAGTCGGTTGTTTTGGCATTAACAGCTTCTGCCGCCTTAGGAAAGTAGTCAGCAAAAAAGAATATAGGTAATTCTATCTCATTCTACATTTTATAACCTTTGCATTGATATATAGTTTGTGGGGGTTTCCTTCAAAACAGCACGCGTACGAATTTTTTTCTGGAGGACACCCGCAAAGGTTTGAAGTAACCTTAAGTTGTGTATAGAACTGAGATGATCAATCATGTCTTCATATTTTTCTCCAAGGTTGAAATATATGATATTTCATGTACTCACTTGTACCTTTAGCTAGGTATCAATCAATGGACTTTATTTGCCAGCCACTGATATTTTTCCTGACAAAGTGAATTGCTTGACTTTACATTAGCTTATTTAGTAGCAGGATGATCTCAGCAAGCTCGTTAAAGCTTTTCAGAGGAGATCACCCCAAGTTCTACATAAACTTTACTGCGCAAATGTGTAAAGTACTAACGTATCAGTCAGTTTGACACTTCAACATCCTTCCCTGTACAATCCCTGGGCATTAGGCATTTCAATCTTTCAGTTGGTCAAATTCCCATCTCCCAGGCCAAGAATTTGTTCAGTTGAATGTGTTATAACAAGGTTATTGCATGCAAATGATGAATGTAACTACTACATTTTCTGAAAATGAATGAAACCTGATATTAAAGGCCTGTTTACAGCCATTCATGGTACCAAAGCAACAGTTAAACATCAGCTAAAGAGGGTAGTACAGGGGTACTCTCGTGATCTGTGATCTGTGATCTGTGAAATGTGAATTTAGGAAATTATTCTTCGTGACTTGAAGGTTTTGTGTAACCCATGAAGAACTTTAATTGTTTACCGATATTTGTGATTTCACCACTCTGTTCTACGTGATTTTAAGACGCAAGTCCTCCGGAAGATTTATGAAGGCTGAAAACATTCAAATGTGACCTCTGTTTAATTATCCTAATGCCTTGTAAGGCATCAGCAACTATCAACTACCTATCAAGAGTGATTTAGCTATGCGAGTTGGAATATTGAGCCTTTAGTTAGCCTTTCACGATTTTGCTTTCTTCAAATGCTCTTTCTAGCATAACAGCAGGTTGTTGAAAAGAGTATGTTACTCGCTTACTTTTGTGATTTCGGGAAAAAGGGATTTTCATATCAGTGATCCATGATTCGGTATTTTTCCCATTCATGAACTGTGCCAGACCCCCCTTCCCCCTTACAACTCTTCCTAAACTATCAAAATGCTGAAGTCTATGCTCTTACTTGCATCTTACCATATTTGGAGGCCAAAGGATCAAGAGTTTTAAAAAAATGACAAATATAACACAGATATCAAAAACTGTGTTTGACCTCTGACCCTAAGTTTGCTTTCCATGACTTCTCGAGTTAATTGAAGTCAGAGAGCCTGCACAATATTCCTTTCTTTCTATTTTGGTTTTGTAGAACAAGGTCACCACAGCTGTGAATCATTTTGTCCAAGCAACAGAAATGGTCAATAGTTTGGCTCTATTTAGTAGAAATGAAGAATTATCTGAAGTTCCTACTTCTGAGTTAAGGTGAGTCTGATGTAAAGCTCTATTCAGCTAATGTTACAATGGGTGATAAGTTTTCCTGCCTCAAGCACTTTGGCTATCAAAATCTTTGACTGGGATGATTTGTTAGGAAAAATGTAAGCATTAATCCTTTGTTACATACCTGAAAAGTACAACAAATCTATGACACCACTCAATTTTGTAAATCAAACTTTCACTTATCTTAGGCAGAATCTTGTAGGGTCTTATACTTAGGATCCTGTCAAAATCCTAAATGACTCTGTGTAGAATTTCTACCAGTAGTGTCCTTTACGAAATATTCTGCTGATTATAACTTTCTCATGTGCAGCTCAGTCCTACTGTTTAATAACAGTACATCTAAAAATATTTTATGACTCAGGTAGCTTCCCACTTGTGGCTTATGAAATTTAAACTTGAATGTTTTTCTTTGTTCTCAGATTCCTTTTGCTACCTGCATTTCTTGGAGACCTCTTTCTTAAACAAACGGCTTCTGATAGAATGACTACTCTTAACATTACAAAGGTGTGTTTTCACCAGAACATTTCATATCTTGAATGGGTCATTGATTAATAAAAAAGTTGAGCAATTAAACACTCTTTCTATGAGTTTACAGGCACAATAAAGCCATGTGTGATGCTTGGAAAACACAAGAAGAGCTTGCAAATCACAACCCATTATGCGAGTGATTTACAATCTTTTTGAGTGTTCACCTAATATCCCAAGTGGGTTTAATGCACCAATAAAACCAGAGAAAGAGTGGTCTAGTGCTTTTATGAAATAAGTATGGAAAATGTTTGTCAAAGAGAGGAAAATTTATTTTGCTTGTTCTCAAAAACTTCATGAGGTGACATGGCAAACCAATCACAGTGACTGAAAGAATGAAAGCACAGAGTCAACACTGCACACAAAATCTGCGGGGCAAAGCAACAAGAACATTAAGGGCTGTTAAAGTTTTAAGAAAGGAGAGGAAAAGGTTATCGATCAGTGAAAGGCAGAAAGTGTATTAATTAATTCAAAAGTACTTTGATGGAGAAATGCGGGGATTTGTGGCCAGAATCAGTCACATGAAAGGAAAAAAGTTTGCAAGTAGTGAAAACTTCTTACACTTAGGGAAGTGATTCAGTGATGACTTTCCAATCTTTTGCAAATGGAATAAAGGTTGGTTCCAGAAATGCTGCATCTGAAATTTATTCGGAATTTATCACTCTTTATTTCAAGGCTCTGAAGCCTATGTTTCTCTATATGTAGTTTGTTAAGTGGAAACTGTTGCTTGAAAGTTAATTGAACCCAAATTCATTTTAGCTTAAGCTTTTTGTTTTATTCATGCATGCTTGAGTTCAAACTTAAAACTACTGCCGGATAAACTTAAGTCAACTCAAAGGAATCTTTTCCATGCCTTTTGAACAACCCAAATTGATCTGTCCAGCTGGGCTGCAGTCAGAACTGTGTCCTCAACAGACCATGGAAAGCACTTAAAGCACTTGAAACTTTCTTCTAAACTCAAGAGTAAAAGGAAACAGCGTAAAAAATTTTTGCCATGGAAAACAAGATCAAACATTATAGTGTGACCAAATTCTGGTCCTGTTTTTCCTTACAAATTTCTATGTATATGTTGAATGAAAAGATATTTGTGTTACTGATACCTTGGCAGGTGAAATCTGAAACTGTTTATTTTGTTCTCACCAGTGTCATGAGTTCGTGTGGTGCTGCATCCATGTGTTTACCTGAACAATAAATGATAGGTTTTTGACCAATCAGAGCTCACGTAGTATCTCAGTTGTTTTATAAAGGGTGATATCCTGCATCATTTTTGTAATCATGTGCTATACATAGTCTGACCCTCACTGACATTTTGATAACTGCTCAGAACATACTTATTACTAAAACTTAAATGATGTGTCTGTAGGTGATCAAAACAAAAAACTGAACCAGTAGTTCTTAGGGTTAGTGAGTGGTGGTGTGTAGGGAGAGCAGGTAACAGCAGACAGCAAGAATGACTGCACTTTAATAATATCCCTCTTTTGTCACATGAGTTTTATCCCAGCACCAGGACTTAGCAGGCTGAGTCTGTCAGGCTTTACATGTACATGAGTATCCTACTTTTGCCATACTAACAATTGTGTTTTTTCATGCACTAGGTTTATTTTATAGACTATTTAAAGAGATGCAAGAATTATGGGGTCATAGATATGGTGAGCACACCTGCTATCTGGCATTGTTTTAAACTTGTTGTTGTTGAACAGAAATTATGTAGATACACAGTAATAAAAGTGATATGTTCACGTTGGCACAAGTGATATTTCAAAATTCTCTCAAAATTGTATGAGCCTCCAGGTGAGTGCAATTTAAAAGAATTTCCAGATATCAAGTTGAGTAGTGTTAATATTATCTCCTCAGAGCTTTATTATCTAGCTCTCTGCATGCACTGCAGGCCTATGATGCTCCCTCATCATAGGCCTGCAGTGCGTGCAGAGAGCTAGATAATAAAGCTCTGAGGAGATAATTATTTAAGTTACAGTATACCTTCAGGGGTGTCTCGCATCCAAGCGATGTAGCATGTGCAGTTTAAGCCGTGGATACTTAAACCCCTATATCAAATTAAAGCTTATAGAGCTGGCTATCAAACTATGCCAACAATTTCAAAATAAAATGAATTGTCGAATTTTTCACGACCATTAAATGCGAGCGCCCAAATCACCTTTCGAAAGCTACAAGTCAAAACGAATTTCGTATTTCGCCAATTTAATTTTTTCCTCGGTTTCAGGGCACAAAGCGCTTTAAAAACATGTCTGCGTTTTGGCATATTCAATTGTGTAAAAAGTTACAGAACATTTTCGAAATAGGATTAAAAAAAATGTAGAGTGATTGTACAAAAATCACTCTCGAAGAAAAAGTATTTCGAAATTAACAATTCCCAGACACACTGTTGTAGTTTATATGTTAAACTAGCTGCTGTCCAAATTTGAGGGCAATTGAACAAATTCCCTTTGAGTTATAACTCTTTAAATTGTCTGCTGCAAGTGAGAAAATTTATTCGAGAAAACAGTGCTAGGAAAAATCTTCTGCTTCGCAAACAAACTCCGCGCACAAATGCCTTCAACTGGGTTCTCAGATAACTGAGCCAATCAGTGCATGGAAAGTTTACCACCTTTAACCTCCTGGTGAAATTTACGTGCGAATCTCTAAAAAACCCCTGTGTTTCGCAATGCGCTGACGGCGCCGAAGGGGGAAAGATAATTTTTCTGTAGCTCGGTTTTTCTTGAAGCTGGTCTGGCATACGAACACTAGAGTGGCTGAGCGAAGGAAACAAACAAAAGAAAGTGCGGGGAGCAACTGTGTGTGGTCAACTCTGTATGGATAATATTTCAAATAGTCTCAATGAGTCCGACGATTCGTCGACATCGGACTCATCAGAAGAGTCTCTGTCAACATCCCTGTTATTGCTGTCAAGTTCCGAAATTTTTACAGAACCTTTCTTTTCTCTTACTACGAATATTTTGCCCCCCTTAGACGATAGCTATAGCTTCATCCACGTGGCGAACTTTCACTTCACTCATTGATCTATTTTCATTCATTCGTCGCTGCTTTCGCTTTTTCGAACTAGTCCATGTTTTTAATGTGGTCTGTGTTTACTTATAACTTAATAGAGTTACACCTAATACCAAAAATGGTGGGTAGTCAGAACAACAATGCTGAACAACTGAGAAGTCAATTCGTGACATCGATACAGGTTATTCCCGTGAAAATCGTCTCGGTTGATTGCATAGGCTCCATAGGGCTATCAATCAAAAGGTAAACTTTTACTTTCGGCGAAAATGTAAAACCGCTATTTCTCCGCCAATATTTAGCCTCAAAAATTTTTCTCAGAAATTAGAGATTATTCCTCGACCACTACTTTGACCCAAAACTCCAAATTTGAAGAAAATTGCCGACCCGAAGGTATACTGTAATCTTAATCAATTATTGCTTGAGCTTGTATACATTTACAGTACCATTACTATATTACAAATGCACTAACGTATTAATAAATGGCACAGCAGTGCTTGTCAAGTAAATGTTCTCAGTCATATAATAATCTGGAAAACAATTTGACCTACAACTTGTACAAAAAGAAAAATAATTTTAGCAGTGGGTTAGTGACAGTATGATATATAGATTTAGCCAAGCTTAAAAGCGGAGCTCCTAGGCCGTGTTTTTCAAAGCCTGATTAAGCTAACCCAGGATAAGGCAAAATTTTGATTTGAGTTTTGTAACTTTGCAGTGAGGTTTTCTGTTTTTATCACATACAGGGCAAAATTACTGAAAGCTGATTGGCTGAGACCGAGGGTATTTTTTCTTAAATCACAAGGGCACTTTTGGTAATCACTTTTGGTTACTTGATGCTGATTGGCTGAGCTCGCCTGCATTAAGTTGGTTTCAAACGGATTGTCACGGAATGTCAGAAATGTCAGAAACGTATTGCTTCTGAGTTTGACCTAAACGTGGTTATTTCATCTTAATGTGAAAGAAAATTGACACGCAGCAAAGCGCAGTCTTTTGGTGGAAAAGCAAAGGATTTTTCCATCCAAAAATGCATTGATTCGCAGCCTGCAAAAACTTTGCGTTGAGACGGCTGGTGTTGCAAGAAGCATAGAGTTACAGAACTTCATGGCTGCCAAACTGAAAGTTAATTTCTCCGTTTTGCTGCGGGTCGCCTTATTAGTATCACAGGTCACCTTATTGGCGTAAAAAAGAGTGTAAATTTTGTTGGTACGTTAAGTTTTTACAGTGGAAAGGATTCTAGAAGTTATTAGTATCACCCAACTAGTGGACTAATGCAAATCCTGCATTTTAATTGGCTACGCTACTAGAGGACTATTAGTAATAGTCCTCGAGTAGCGAAATTGGCACAATCGAGCGTGACGCTTTCTTTCGTTTTATTCCCAAATAAACATTTCTTCAACTTGCATTTGCTAACTTTATTATTGCCTTTTCTGTCCGACTAGTTGGGTGATACGAAAACAATTAGACCCTTCGCCCTCAAGGGCCACGGGTCAATAGCCCATGAGGCTTCACCTCATGGGCTATTGACCTGTAGCCCTTGCAGGCTACGGGTCTAATTGTTAATTAGAGCTCGTTTGGACACTTGTTTATGTCTTTCATCGACCGGAGTAGTTTCACCCCATTGCAAGCTTTGCAAAGCAGATTGAAAACAAAATTAGCTTGCTTAAAGTTTTATTTGTTAAGAAATTGCTTTGAGTGAATGTAACTTGCTGTGTTTTGCTTACTACTATAGTAGGCTTTTCCTTTCTACTGCTAGCCTGTTCTTTGATGACAACTGGCAAACCTGTTTACATGATGGCAAGACCTTGACAGTTTTCCTTTGTACAGAATTTGCCCTTTATGTGATAAACAAGTAATGGCAAGTGCCCTTGTGCAATTAAGGATTAATGTCACTTGTATTTTCAAACTTTTTCAAATTGTCCTCGTCGCTTTGTGACTCAGGCAATTTTGTGAAAACTTTGAAAATACATGTGAAATTAATCCTTAGTTGCCCTCGGGCCCATGCGATCAAATATACATATTGTTAGGCTTTCTGTTTTGAGTTTCAATAATCTCAAACTACACAAAACAAAAGCAGTGAAAAACATTTGTATACCTCCTGAGCAACCTGGCCCTGATTAACAAGTGAACCTAAAATGAGCCCGCAATCCAATTTAAAACCAGTACTTGGTCAGCGGTCAACTTTAAAAAACATGTGACCTCAATGAGCTCTAAACCTGAGCCCACAATATTATCATGTGATACTGGTCAGCAGATACCTTGTTTTGACAGCTGTCAATTGATCATAACATGGATGTCCAATATCAAATATGTTCGCTACGGTACCGATAAGAAGAAACCTAACAGGGAACGCTTGACCGAACGCGTTCTGTTTTCGTTCCACACGCGTTCCCGTTCCCGTTCTGTATCCGTTCCGTATCCGTTCTGTATCCGTTCCGTATCCGTTCTGTATCCGTTCCGTTCCCGTTCTGCATCCGTTCTGTGCTGTTCTGTTCCCGTTCTCTCAGCTTTCCATCGGTAAGCGTTCTTGGAACTCGTTCAAAGGAACGAGGTTTCCGAGAACTCGTTTACAAGATTAGCGACACTCATTTGCATTTCATAACATGGGTTAAAACTGTCGCCTTTATGCGAGAATAGGGACAGTAAACTTAAATTTTCGTGATGAAAATATGAGTCCAGTTACTCGAAAAATACGGGAAGATGGTATTATAACTTCAAGGCCAGTTTATAGTAAGTCTTTTTCCGAAACGATACGAAGCGACCGGCAATCTGTGTGATTGCCCGAGGAAAGGAAGAAGTAAACCAGCTTGCCAAGCACTTTTAACGCCATCGATGAAAAAAAATGCAAGCAAAAGACGAACTTTCGGCTCTTGTATTTACACGAATACTTTTAGTGAGATTTAACATTGAAGTATCGGCGAAAACTGTTCGGCGAATGCGGCAGAAACTTGGCTGGAGGACGGGAGAGGTGCAAAGTACTGACAAAAAGCCGAAGCGAGCATTTTGTGATACTTTTACTGACGTTATTTTCACAGGCGAATTTTCAGTAAAGACTGAACTTTATCCTCGCCGATCCTTCCGCAAAGCTGGTGAACAACACCGTAATAAAGGTCAACCAAGAAGTCGATGGTTTGTTTTGTTTCTCTTCACGAGGAAACCTTTCAATCCCAGTCTAACTCGACTCGTCCATCCATTTCCTTATTTGGACATAAGTTAAGTTTGTTGACAATAACAAAATGGCCGCGATGAACATGAAATGGACAAGAAGATGCAGGGAAGATGCTTGCTTAGTGCGTGTAAAAAGAAATAAAAAAAGACATACGATGATTCGTTCTGTCATTTTCTCAAGATCGCCGGGCTGGACAAAAATTGAACGAACGTGTATTTAAAGTTACATCGTCTCCAAATCTTTGGTAAGCACTCTGATAGCGTAACTTACTACCATGTGTTCTGAAGAACGCGTTCTCTTATAGTTTGCGTTCTGGAGAACGCTTTTTTTTCCATTTTTGTGATTCGTAACCGCTCCGTATGCGTTCCATTTCCGTTTGGTGTCCGTTCTGTATCCGTTCTGTACCCGTTCTGTACCCGTTCCGTTCGCGTTCTCGTACCCGTTCTGTATCCGTTCCGTTCCCGTTCGCAAACGCGTTCCCGCGCGCCTCGGTTGACCTATTTAGCCGCCGTGTTGCGTGACATTGTCGTCGTTAGGCGCATGCGCCCACGATACATGCTGCTAGCCATGTTGACCATCTATTTCTATACATGCATGTGGTTCTGTTCCTATAGTTATGGGGCTCTGTTTGGCGGCCCTTTGGGCCACCAGAGCTCTGCTATGATGAGAAAGTGTTGCATTAATGTTTCTTTTGTGCCTCTTTCAGTATAACTTTAAAAAAAAATTCCACATAAAGAACACTAATTACAATGCAATACTTACATTACCTACATTTAGATATATACAAAATACTCCACTTACATTATGTTGCTTGCATTATGGTACTAACACTACTTTTACAATGCAATATTTGCACTACTTACATTGTTATACTCATAATTTACTTACAATGCGATACTTACATTACCTTCATTAAGGTACTTACCCGGAAAAACTCACTTACATTACATGACGTTACTTACATTATGGTAGTTTAACTTCTCTTACCACACAATATTTACACTACTTACATTGTTATATACTTACGCCACTTACAATACGATACTTTTTTAACAAAGAAAAACAAACAAAAACCCTGCATTTGTATACTTGGTACAGCTAAAAAAAATTACGGATTACTGACTTTCAGTAGAACTTACCATAATTAACTTTATTTGTGCTCTTCTTGTAAGGACCTGTCAAGATACACAGAAACATCAAGTTCTTCAGAAATGAAAGAAAAAAGTATCAATCAAATGGCAAATAGTCGACAAGAAAAAATAACAAGATATAAAGAACAAAAAGAACAGGAAAGACAGCTTAAGGTAAGAGGTGTCTAAGGTCACAAGTCAAGAGAGCTGCAACAGGGCTCAGAGCCACCTTATATTTTTAAATGTCCATTTTGTCGGTATTTTGATGTTGCCATTTTCACATCATACATTTGGTTTTCATTACTTACTTGAAGTTTTACAGTATTAACACCACTGTGCAGTGATGCAGTCTTGCATAGCAGTGTAATCAGAGCTAGTGTGTATATAGACAGGTTGATGGGAGCTGGTCTGGAAAATGACTACACTGAAACACTGTACAAATATAGAAATTTAACTTCGTCTTCGTGGTTTTTACTTCACAAATCTTTGCAAGAGTGGTGATAATTCGGTATGCAATAAAATTGCTTTTGGTGGACTAACAATAAATTTTCAAATGATTGAAAGCTCCACTGACAGAAAGGCCAACGCTACATTTTGGTAAATGGTTTATAACATTGCTTACCCTGCAAGCAGTTGTCCCTTCGATCTTCCTAGGAAAGTCAGGAAGAAGACTCAGGAAGATTGAACGGACCTCTGCTTGCAGGGTAAACATTGCCATTTGTGTAAATAAAAAAGAGAAAGGAAAAACGTCCTGAGGCATTTTAGTGACAAAAACAGCTTCAAAATGTTTGTGGGTTGTATGGTAGAAGACACTGTTAAATTGACCAATCATAGTGTATGTACATGTAGTAAAATTATTAATGGATGTTATACTATTGGTGTCTTCATTTGTTTTTTGAAAATGCAGACATATCAATCTTGCATGTTTAACACAGGTAATTGATAATTATATTTGCAGGAACTAAAAAACATCCTAAAAGAATCATCTACAGGTGATGAAGATGTTCAGGTACTTGAAGTTTTTATATTCGTATTAATGTTTCTATAATTTGATAACTACCAATATTTAAGACATGTTTAAAACTTGCAAAATAATAAATTCGTGTTCTAGAAGAACCTCATTCCTAGTTTCAATAATAAAGGGAGAATACCCAGCCTGTTAGGAGAGGAATTGCTTTAAGTTTAGTCCATGGAATTTTTCAGCCATTTTAGCATGTATGCTTGACTTCATTTTGAAATTTTCAAAAAATTATAGATGTTAATCACCATCATTCCTGTGCTTTGTGGGTTACCTTTGTTGTGAATGTTAAGAAAACTGTCTCAAGAACAGGTTTTTTGTTTGTTTACAGAGGAACTATTATGTTGTTCTGTTGAAGCTGTGGGTGAGTAAGGTTGTGGAGCATCTTACAAGTCTGCAAAGTAAGTTTTGTTTTATGTTGGAAATATGGTGAAACATGTCTTCTACAAATCAGATCATTGTCCTGGATTATTACAGAGTATACATTTTATGTGTACTTTTGTGTATAGTAGGATCAAAAGTTTGGACAAGACATTTCAATCTTGTGTAGCCTGTGTAGCTGGAGGGACTTCACACGAGTGCTTTGTTTTGGTGTGAAGCTGCTCACAGCCGCAAGAAATGATGGCTCCACCATCAAAAATCGCCTGCTCACAAATCCTGCTAGCTACGCAGGCTATTTCAATCTGCACCCAGTGGTAATCCATGATAAATTGGCACTCTATCCAATGAACTGACAAAATTCTTAATGAAATTTTTTTTCAACATTCTAATAATTTTCAAAGAAAGATTTAAATGTTTATATTTGTTTGAGCTAATTCATTTCTTTCCCAAGAATACAAAAAAATTAATCGCTCTGACTAGCAATAAAATCCGAGTTGCTTGATTCAGATTCAAAATATATGAGCTAACGATTATATAAACAATAACCTCCATTTGGTGAGCTAAATGCTTGGATATTTCTCCGTGGACATGATCTGTTCCGAGATGCGAACAGTTTTCCAAGAGTGTAGCACCAGAAAAACTGTGAGCTTTGAGGAACAGATAATGACCAAGGACAAGTATCTGATCATATTTTTGTGCAAAATGGAGGCCATTGTCTTCATTATCTTTCAAATATTTCTCACAACACATGTGGTTCTGAAAATTGGGGAATATCACCCGGATATTCCCCAGTTTTAGCTGGAGAATTAGCAGTCACGTAACGTGTTTAGACTAATCGTATGCGAGCGCAAATATTTGATGGATTATAAGCTTCGATATGCTACTGCATCTCAATATAACATGCACTGCTGATCTTTTGTCCTTACTTTGGAACATTGTAGGTGAAATGGAAATCCTTGAACACATGAAGGTACTAAAGGGAAAAGGAAACGACCGTAATCAAGAAAACAAGCCCCTTGCTGCTGAGGTTGGAATACTAATTGTGCTCAACTATTTAGCTTTCGCAGATACCTATATTTGAAGTGTGGAGACATGAACTGCAGAGAAAAATGCAAAGACATAAATGATCATCGCAGTCGTGTACACAACTTAAGCAGCTGGTCTCTCATATATTCATATGCATTGCTCACCATTTGTCTTGGTCTTCATATATATTGAGACCTTTTGATTCTGCCATACCAAAGGGCAGACTTGCTAGTCTGGGGGAATCATGACGTGATGTTATTCTTTGTTTTTATTAACATGTATTTCTTTGTTGCACTTATGCAGACTTCTTCTTACATAGCAAGACTGTCTGTCCGATTGATTGTTCATTGCTCCACATGTTTTGTTTTAGTCTCAACAGGGCTTCAAACCAATCCTGATAACAAGGGAGATGATTAAGGTATGGAATAGTTTTTCGCAGGCCTTGATGGAAAGGCTAATCACAGGTGTCCCAAGCTCGCAAATGAACGTCCCTATACATACAGTAGTACCCAGGTTACCAGTATACCCTTTAGAGAGGTCAAGAATTGAAGATAAAAGCCACTTAAATTGCCATAAATCAGCCCAGAAACCTCACGGGAAATAGTGAAACACAGAACGGAAGCAAGGTAGATTTATTTTAATCTATACTCCTTCGTATTTTTTAGGCTTGCAATGTAGAATAGTGTTTCCAGCACAAACTTCTTATATTTTGATTGTCCCATTTTAAACCTGAGTACTACTGTATGTACAGTGATGTTCTTTTGCGAGCTTGGGCACCTGTGGGCTAATCTAAATAGAAATCAGACTGTGAATTCTTATTCCTTAATTCTAGTGTTGATAATATAAACATGGAAAGCATCTTTACCATACTTTGGTATGGATGCCATTGCAGTAAATGTGTCCAGTGTCTGGGAATGGTTAACAGCCTGGCGATCACTTGGTCACTTTTTTTTTATAGAAATTAGGGTAAAGGTGAAGAACAGCCCCCGCCCCCCCAAAAAATGTCTCGACTGTTGCTTTTCTGTCGCTCAACTGTCAGCTGACTGTTTGCAGACAGTCGATGGGCAAGGAACTCTGTCATGTTGCTGTGATGACCTGTGATCACTGCCAAATTAAGCGCTGTCAGTGGAACGATTTATCCATCTTGTCTAAGACCAAGAGAAGATCAAGGCTAGAGATCCCCATATAGGCCTCATACGCCAGGTTATCCCTCTTAAGTTATTTTTAGACATGATACTAAGTTCTTCCGCGGAAGTTACTTGCACATTGCGCGGATGTTTTCGTGGACGATTTGTTTATGTTTTGTTTACATATTGAAGGAAAACCTCCAACGCTGTGGAGGTTAATTTTTCACGTGTAGCGTCAATAGGAGTTTGAATAAGACACAGAAGTCCTCTGCTCAAACAATAAAAACTGGATGAACGGCAAAGAAATGAACAGCCAAGCGAGCACAAAGCATCTGTGCTTTGCAACGTCTTTTGAAAATCAAATCTTATAAAAGAATTTTTCTCCGCATTTCCCACCATTTCGTCTCAGGAAGTTTCGAGAAAGTCGCTTAAGCTGTCCACGCATCGCGCGAGTAACATCCACGGAACAACTGGGTACGAAGTCTAAAAATAACTTAAGAGGGATAACCTTGGGTACAAGGCCTATATGGGGGATTTACTCTCCTACCGTGATCTTCTCTTGTCAAAGCCATCTTGAAGAGGTGCTAACAGACGAATCAACCAAAGACTGATTTTTCCGCATAATTCGACTAAGCAACGAATTTATGCATCTCAGACGCCTAATTCGTCACAGAAAAATAATTTGTTCTTACTATTATTTTGACCAATCCAAACTTTTCGAGAATTCAAAGAGAGAAACAATCGTAAAAATCCCTGCCAATTAAGATCGGACATCCAAATCGCAGTCCCTGTTATGATTTCCCTGTTGCCTAATTCATCGCAGAATAATTTGCGAAAACACCGTGCGAGTTTACCTTTCACTAATTAGTGTTATAAATTCACTCACTGTTATGGGAACACGCTCGGAGGCCTAGGGGGAATTAGTTGGGGAAGGGCGAAGTTAACACGGTGAAGCAACGAAAGTTACTTGTAAACTTTCATCACTTCTGTTTTTTTTCCTGGGTTTCCGAGAATGTTATAGGAAACGTCCCTTGTACTGTGCATTTTCGAATTTAACAAAAGTTTAACGTTTACTACACGTAATATATGTTGCTTTGTCAGGACAAAGTGTTTGGTGCGGGCTACCCCAGTGTTCCTACCATGTCACAAGAGGAATTCTTAGAAAAGGAAATTCTAGAGGGAAAAGTTGTGTTGGATTATAAAGAGTAAGCTATATCTTCCAGATCTACTTAATACTTCGCATTTCGTCACATGTAGAAAACTTGCTGAATTTGCCGTGAACCACATTGAATGTTGCTTCCTTGGCGTATTGTTGAATTAAGTTATACGTGGAAGATTTGACAGCTTGAATAGTATTTGATGCCTAAATGCGTCATTATTGATGTTTACGTTTAATTCATGAGAGAGATCTTTGCAGTTACTAGTGTGTCCCCTTAGATTTAGACCCGTTTTATTTGTGATGCCAGGCGGGTTATAGAATCAATATTCCTAATTGACCATTTCATTCACATGGATATTACTAACCTTTTAACCAAAAATGTATGAATTCCTTCATTGAGGCAAATTTTGCTAGTTGGAGGCTAAGAATGGTCAGTTGGACCGATTTATGGTGAAAAAGATAGTTTTGGAGAATATTTGTGCTTTTCTGTAATTGACTACTCCAAGTAGCTTCACAACCTCGTTCCCAGACTCTCTCTCCTCTGCCTCCCTCAGGCAGAGGAGAGAAAGCCTGGGAACGAGGTTGGTAGCTTCATTGCTCGCTATGTATTCACAAGAATCATGGACATAAATTCCTAAATATCTCTTTACTTCTTACTAAGTTACTACTTCACTGTAAAGCATTCCTATCACATTAGGTAATTCAACTGTGTTTAGTGCGGTTTTCAATTGAGTATCGTAAAACCCCGACCAGAGTAATCACTCCAGCCAATCACAGAGGACCTAGAATTCACTGAAACAATCAAAACTCCAAACAAAAGGATGCAGCTGACGTGTAGCGTGGGAAACCAGTGGAAGCGAGTAAGGATCGATTTTATTTTTACTTGCGATTGGATGACGAAGTCGTGTGATTTTTACCCTGCGAGCAGGCTCTTGTGCGTGGCGGAACGAGGAAAGGCGAAGGCGCGAGAGATAGTCCCTTACCGGCTCGCTTCCCCCGTCGACCCGTCTCTCGTGGCTTCGCCTTTATTCCTGCCGCTGCACAAAGGGGTCGTTTGGGGGGGTAATACAAAGCAAAGAAAATGCGAATTACCTGTCATTACTTCTTTTCAGTTGTTACGTCCCCTAAAGGAGCCATGGCAAGGAAGGCTCATCATTTACAATAGCAATAGTTGGTATGAGATAGGAATGATCGATTGATACGTGAAGTGGCCATATCCTTTTGTGTTTATCAGATAACTTTTTTAATTCCATTACTTCCAAACACAATAACCACTACTTGAAGTCCTTGAATTTTATCAGTTCTTCTAAGCTCACAACTTCCCATATTTTCGCAGACGAATTCGGGTCAAATGGAAGCTTTGGTTTATATATCCCAAAGGGGAGAGCATATGGTCCCAGGCACAATATAATTAACATGCACTATGATTTCGTACTGTTGAAATTAGGATAGACAAAAGAGACAATAAATGTCTTGTACTGCCACTCTGAAATTGGCTTATAGCCTAGTCCAAAGTGGTAGCCTTCCAAACTTAAGTTACCCAGTCATTTCCCAAACTGAACAATACACAGTTTTATCATATGGCTTGTTCTTGTAGCCGATATAACGCGCGGCCCGATTGGCTAATTGTAGGACATTATTCTCAAGTATGCCCACGGGCCGATTACAGGCTTGCAAAAACGAAGCAAAAAACGGATTGAAATTGAGATTGACGCGGTTTGAGATTTTCCCGTAAAGGTTAATAAGTAGTTAGTATAAAATCTTACTACAAGCAATGTTCTTATCTTTCGTATTTATTAGTGGACAAAAGCGGAATGAGAAGAAGTCGAGTGATGAAGAGTCCGAAAGTGAGGACGCCCCAGATAAACTTCAGAAGAAGAGGGACTGGGATGAGTGGAAAGATGGTAGGCGAAAATTTTGTTTACTATTTACACGGAGTAACCAGATGGATCGGGTCGGGTAGCAGCACTCGTAAGGTCTCGCATGAATGGCTTGTGATACCCTTTGAGAGGACAATAGAACAAACAACAGAAACAATGCCTAACGCCAACCCCAAAACCCCAAAACAATAACAGCTGCTAATAATCAAAAGAGTTACAAGCTTACGAGAGCTGCTACACTTCTGGATGGTTCAGGGTTTTGGGAAATGGTACGCAGAAGCCCAACCTCTGGTTGAGATTTGGTGTGGCCATTTGCAAGAATGTACTCGAACCGCCTGAAACTTAGCGAACCAGCCGCTAGCCTGCGCAAACTTATGTTGTCATCCATGACATCCAATAGCTGTTATTGAAGCTATCAGCGGTTTGACATACAAACGAGGCGAAAGGGTCAATTTCGTTTTCTATTGGCCCTGTCGCCTCGTTTGTATGCCTTTTTAAACAACGGAATATTTGACCGCAGGCTCAACTGCAATAAGAGCTATTTATACGTTTATTCTTTTTGTAGATCATCGTCGTGGTTGGGGTAACAGAGAGAATATGGGCTAGTGTGACAACGGCAGATTGAAGAAAGACCAGCCGTTCAATGCCACGCTATAATGACGGCCATCACGCGTCACGCTTTCCCAGATTGAGAAACTGTTCTAAGAAGAAGAGCTTTTTCACCTACGGATAGGATAAATGTTTTCCCCTCTGTATTATGTGGAGGTGAACTGCGTTGATGTCAGTTAACTGAGAGACTATAGAGCAATGTTATCTAACCCACTGACCTAACACCCGACCTCCCCACCCGTCTGTGTAGGAGACGAATTTTTACCGGAATGACAGCTTGTCCCTCCCACACCCCAGGAGAAATTTTTAAAAATCCCCTCGAGTACAGCAGTTTCTTTGAAAACCAACCTTTTGATCGCAATATCTCTAGGACACCTAGATCCACAGAATGAAACAATGCGAACGAATTCAAACGAATGAAAGGATCAAAGGAGTTTTCATACTGATACACTCGACAGATGTATGAATAAAAATGCCTTGTCTGGCCTCGAGAGTATTTTGTTCGCTTTTGTGTTGTGATTTACTCCATGCCGTCTGTTGTCGTAGAAGTGTGTCTACTCTTAATAGACGTTATACCGGCTAAATTAATCTGAATCAGAGTAAACTTACTTAAAGAAGTATGTCAGTCGACTTGGCAGTGTAAGATACTCAAGTCACTTGGACCATGGTACATTTCTTCTAATCTGAAATAAAGAAAACAAACAACGACGGCTTTAGTAACTAAAAATACTCAAGATAAACACTGATGGAAGTAGACTGTTCAAAGCCCTCTATTTTCTCCTATTTTTATTCGATCGTTGAACGGGCGGATAGAATCGCGAGAGAACCGGACGCCAGCGCAAAACGAGAGACTTAACGGGGTAGGGGGTGGGGACAGCGATAAATAGCTAAATGAGTAAATATTCTTCGTTTGGTTCGCTTCGCTCGCCCCCCCCCCCCGGCCCCCGCCCCTACCCCCTCGTGCTTTGCACTCGCCTCGCTCGCTTTTTCTCTTGCGTGCGTTGAATAATACAGAGGCTGAGAACAGTCCATGATGGAAGTTAGGGGAAGATATTTTTACGAACAACGAACCACAAAATCGAAAAAACGTTAGGAAACACGACGAATTATATATTGATAGAGGGAACTCGAGTTACAGGTGACACAACACCACACTGAATCCCGATATAACAAGTCTCGCGATATAACAAGTTATCGCGATAACAAGTCTCTTTTTCGCACCATCGACCGCCTTCTCCACAGGAAGCCCGAGAAGTGTCTTCCGTCTTGTTCCTCGGCTACGGAACTGGCCAATAATTTTATCACTTTCTTCGAAAATAAAATTATCAATATAAGATGTAAACTCGAAGCTGCCGAAATGCCTGATCTCTTCTGTACTTTGGACAAATTAACACTTGACTGTCAGTTAAATGCCTTCTCACCTACTTCAATCGTTGAACTTTCGGAAGTTGCACGCACTGTTGTGTCTAGGTCTTGTAGCCTGGACCCTCTGCCTGCCGTCTTGTTAAAAGAAAATTTTGACATGCTTCTACCCACGCTTTGCAGGATTGTAAACTTGTCAATGGAATCTGGATATGTGCCTCCTTCACTAAAAACCGCCGTCTTACTGCCACTACTCAAGAAACCATCCTTGGACCACGAAATCCTTAGTAATTATAGGCCTATCTCAAATCTCAAGGTCATTTCAAAAATCATCGAAAAAGTTGTTGCAGTACGTCTTCAGGACTACTTGGAATCCAACCAACTTAATGAACCGCTACAATCAGCCTACAAGCGATTTCATAGCTGTGAAACCGCTCTTGTACGTGTACACAATGATATTTTGCGTGCCATTGACGATCGTCACTGTGTTATACTCCTGCTGCTTGATCTATCTGCTGCTTTTGACACTGTTGATCACGACATTCTTCTAACAAGACTGAAATCCAAGTTTTCAATCTGTGGCACTGCCCTTGAATGGTTTCGTTCCTATCTTACAAACCGCACACAATTTACCTTAATCGATGGAAAAAAATCAGTCTCGTGAGCTTAAATGTGGAGTCCCCCAAGGTTCGGTCCTAGGGCCTATCCTGTACTTACTTTATACTGCACCACTGGCTGACATTCTACGGTACCACGAAATGCAATTTCACTTCTACGCTGACGATACTCAGTTATATATCTCTTTTTCAACAAACAACGACGTCGAATTAACTAATGCAGTTGGAAAAATTGAGGAATGTTTGTCTGATCTTGACAAGTGGATGTCTCTTAACAAGCTAAAACTGAATAAGGACAAGACGGAACTTCTTTATCTATACTCGAAACACAACCCGCAGCAGTCTCTACCACCAATCCGTTTTGGTCAAGACATAATTCAGCCATCTCAATTTGCTAGAAACATCGGTGTGATATTTGACAGTACCATGACTATGCTTCCGCATATCAGTTCTATTTGTAAATCAGCCTCTTATCATCTGCGCAACATCTCCAGGATAAGGAAATTCTTATCTACGAAAACCACCGAGATCCTGGTCCATGCTTTTGTGTCTTCCAAACTCGACCACTGCAACTCTCTTTTGTACAATGTACCGAAGTGTGCTTTAAAAAAGCTCCAGTCTGTTCAGAACGCCGCTGCCCGACTTATCACCTGTTCCCGAAAGTATGACCACATCACTCCAATAATGAAAGAATTACACTGGCTTCCTGTTTCTGAACGCATTAAATTCAAGATTATGTTAGTTACCTTTAAGGCTCTTCATCAACAATCTCCTGTCTACATTCAAGATCTAGTAGCGTACTACCAACCTTCCAGAATCCTCCGATCATCACACTTATTACTTCTTAACCCCACGAATTTTCACCTGAAGACATATGGTTCTCGAGCTTTTGCTGTTTCCGCTCCTGAACTCTGGAACAGTCTACCTGTTTCTATCCGCTCATGTGACAATCTAAGTTCTTTTAAATCTAAACTCAAAACTCATCTTTTTAAGAAAACTTATTATTCTTAGCGATTTTTACTTTCTATTACTTTCTTAAATGCACATTTTTAATTATTAAGATTAGTACAGATCATTTTGGCGAATTGTACAGCGCCTAGAGCAGGCATGGATAGGCGCTATATAAATATTTATTTATTTATTTATTATTATTATTATTATTATTATTATTATTATTATTATTATTATTATTATTATTATTATTATTATTATTATAATAACGAACGCCTTGGCATAATCAACAGTTATATCATGAGTTCGAGATTTCTGTTTTTTCGTCCCGGTGCTATCGGTTTGATAGTTGCCCCGCAGAAATTTTAAGTTCTTAAAACAAATATTTGCTCGAAAAGCGAAGCTTCGAGAGCAAATTTGTTAGTTTTAAGAACATAAATTTTCAAGAGGCAACTGTCAGAACGATATTTCCGCGAGATAAACACTATGAAGACATGACTGACTATCGCGGTTACATGTATACACACAACTTGAGCAGCCGTAAAATGAAAGCCCAAAAAACCGCGTGGGTTGCGAAAAATATTTCAAGGATAATAAACACAATAGCCTCCAGTTCGTATATTGTGATCGCCCGGGTGAGTTCTTTTCAGAACCACACTCACCCGGACGATCACACTATACGAACTACTGATACTCCTGGGTTCAAACCGTTTACTGTGTTACGATAGCCGCCATTTCGCGCGAAAATATGCTCGGATATTTGTCCTCAGACATTATCTGTTCCTCAAAGCTGATAGTTTTCCGAGAACGTAGCTCTCGGAAAACTGTTTGCTACCCAGAACATCGAACAGATTATGTCCGCGGACAAATAGCCGAGTATATTTTCGCGCCAAATGAAGACTTGTTTTAGTACAAATCTACTCGCGTATTATCACAAATGCCGTTCTCTGATTGGCTACGCTACTCACTAGCTATTATGTGATAGATAGTAGCGTAGCAGTGTGCTCTTGTTAACAAAGCTAGTGAGAATCTCGGATAGTGCAGAGTGCAATTGATAGCTGTGGTACGGTAGTCCCATAAGTACTCACCCCTGCTCGGTTCACTTCCGGTTTGTATCTACTTTGGTAGTCTGCTAGGGCTTTTCCCCTTAGCAGTGTGTATGTTTCAAGGTTGTTTTTTCCTTGAAGATTCAAAAATTACGTACAAATTACTACTGGTGTTTTACGTTGATTTTCCTCCATTTTAAATTTAGTAATACGTTGAAGAAGCAAACGTGACAATTTAGCTCTTCACGCCAACTTTGTAACCTGATACTTTTGTTTTCCTCGCAAGGGCATGTCACATGAAACCCTTGTTTTCTCCAAAACACATGGAAGATATGCTTGTTTTTGGAGATAAATGAAAGAAAGTTAAATATCTGATGTAGTGATGAAGAAACGGAACAGAAACGATGTTGTTTTACTAAAACTGCAAATTTTCTAATCACCGATGAACAAAAACTAATTTAATTATCAGATAGTCACGAAATATCAGTTTCTTTTTCTGTTGCCACCTTTGTTGTCAAAAATAAAACAATACAAAATTAACACACAACGATATTGATGGCTGAGAAGCGTTTCAACGAAAAGTATTGAAGATAAACAGCGCTACTTGGCCGGTATGAATGAGACTCCTCAAAGACTGATTACAGGGTCTCTGTAAAAAGTCGACCGGATGGCGGATGGCGGATGGCGGATGGAAAATGTGCATGATAAAATGCGGATGGAAAAATGCGGATGACCAAATGCGGATGGTAAAACGCGGATGTCAAAATGCGGATGACAAAATAATGAATGATAATATAGGATCGAGGGGAAAAAAGTTTTCTTACATTCTGAGTTGTAAAATTAGGTCTAGAGAATTCATAGGTCGAAACATTTTTACGCCGGTTATAAAAAAAGTGAAACTAAAAAAAAGCACGAAAAGACTTTGATCAAGGAACAGTAATTATTCAGACTCCGTGTTTTACCACATCGAAGGACTTCGGCTATTTACTTCTCAGCAAATTTCCTCTGCCGAAAACCAGCATTTTCACAATAAGTGAAACACTTCCACGGTTACAGATCGGCTTCCCGATGTACCCTAGTCAACAAGTTTGCTGTGCACACAGAGTGTTCGCAGCAAAAGACTGCACATGTGTTGTGCACAAGGTGTCTCTGTCGCAAGTGGACTGCACAAGGGCTATGGGGTCGTCCGACAGCGACGATTCTCTGACTGAATCTATCTTTGTTTCGAAAACGGGAGTTGATGGATTTAATTCAGTCGATTGAACTTCGACCTTATCTTTATTTCTCGAAATCTTTGCTAACCATTTCCTGGTGTGCTTGTCTAGTGAAAGCGCGGGTTCATCTTCAGATCGGCAGGATAATAAGACCTTTGGAAATGGAAGGTAAGAGCATTTTACAGCTGTTGTTTTGGAACAGATTTGATGCCATTAAAATAGCGGAAACAAAACTTGAACACAAGGAGGAAACGTTCTTAAACTTTTGTAAAGAGTTCTTTTTGAATGTACAACAGTTAATAAGCACAGCTGTCACACTATTGCAAGGCAACTTTAAAGCGTAAAATCGGTGATTTATCTGAAAAATTACAAAAACTTGGAAAAAAGGACGAATTGGGAAAAGTAAAGAAAATGCTAAAAAAAACCCGAACAACTCTTTTAAAATTAACAGTCCGCATTAAAACCACAAAGAAACTCCAGATGAAGAAGTGCTTAAAATAGCTTTGCACGCCCTTTCCAGCGAAACCCGTCAAAGTTCGTCGGATTTTTCACAGACACAATCGAATATATCAGAAATATATTTTGTTTGGTGTTTCAACCTAAGAAAGGTCAGTTACTTACTATTGACATTTACAGGGAAATAAGTTTGCATCTTGTTTTTTTTTTTCATACGAACTAAATAGTCCATCAGTAACAGATGATCGTGAAATGGTAGTTTACTGAAGCGTATCCGGCACGGCGTGGGAATCTACAACGACCTAAGACTAATTTTAGAAATTTGTCCCAAAAGTACACATCAATATTCCTAACTGAACATATGGATATTCCGGAACACTGTTTTTCTTGCACGTTTTAACAGCTTTATTCCCAAAACTAATTAATTTTCTCACTATACCATGGACGGCGTGCGTTAAATAAACAAATGACAAAACTGATGCTTGTCCGAATTTTATCATTCGTAATATGGTTACCGCATTTTATCATCCGCATTTTGTCATCCGCATACTATCATCCTCATTTTATCATCCGCCATCCGCCGCCATCCGGTCCGCACTTTACAGAGACCCCTGATTAAATTAATTTGCGCTTTCATTAGGTGCCACGGAGTCTGCAGCAATATTTGAGCATTTTTTCGGCTAGGTGGAAAACGTGGGGCCGGGGTTCCGGGGTGTGGAAAACGCGGGGTGTGGAAACCTTTTGGTCTCTCTTACAGACACAATTAAGGCAAGAAATAAACAAGCCGCTAAGGAGAAGCAATACATTTGAACCCTAACAAACACACTATTGTAGATTGAAAACAGCAGCTGATATTTATTGAACCGACCTGTGTGTAATTCTAAAAGCTACGCAGCCACAGTAACGTTTCACTTTTGCAATAAAAACGAACAATTGGCGCTACCTGAAAAATAACTGCCGTCCTTGGTCACGTGACATGTCGAGTGATATGACGAGTAGCTCTGGACGCACCAAAAAATTCGAATTTTTTTCATTGGCTGACAAAAAATGAATGCGCAGCAGAAATGAAAATTACAAAGCTCTACGCATTCCATTTTACTTCCGGCCCGGATGGCGGCACCTTCGCTCAGCTGACACAGGCGCGCTTTACGAAAAAAAAAAAACGCAAAACAAATGGTGACCATTCCCGATCGATCCGAAGGAATCGTAAAAGTTTCCACGCAACCAAAGAAGTAAGTCGCCTGTTGTAGCAGCCGAGAAGGTAGGAACTCACTCACTCATCCTCTTCGCTCCTTCGTGAGTGGAGCATAAGGCCACGCAACAACAAGTGCCATCCATCACGGTCTTGAGCTTCCCGCTCAACTCCATTCCAGCTTGTCCATCTCAGATCTTTCCGTTCGGCTTCAATGGTTCTCCTCGAAATGATCTATGGTCTGCCGGGCCTTCTCTTGCCTTCAGGGGTCCAGGTGAGCGTAACTCTGCAGTGGTTATCTTTCTCTCTCCTGAAAACGTGACCGACGGATCCATTTCCATCATCTGACCTTCAAAGTTTCTGAGATGGGACCCTCTCTAGCTCTTTCATAGAGTTCAAGGTTGGAGATGGTGTACGGCCAAAATATGCCAAAGATTCTTCTTAGGCATTTTCGATGGAAGACATCCAGGCGCTCCATGTCAGTTGATGTAACCCTCCACATCTCAGCGCCATACAGGAGAACAGAGATCACGCAGCTCTTGAAGATTCTCAGCTTGGTGTGCTTGCTGCATGTCTTAGACCTCCAGAGAGGATTTAGAGTGGTATATGCTCTTCTTGCGACTGACAGCCTGCGTCAGATGTCTTTATGTGACCCATCGGCTCCATGGACTGTGGCACCTGGGTAGATGAAGGAGTTGACGTCTTCAACTTCTAAGCCATCAATGGAAATCGTGTCGGTGACCTTAGCGTTTGTTCGTAGCACCTTTGTCTTGGTGGTGTTGATACAGAGTCCGGTATACCTTGAGCGGCTGAACTTCTCGTGAAGATCTTTGTGCCGGCTGGAGGGAAGGGCTACGTCATCTGCATAGTCTAAGTCCTCTAGGACCGTGGTATTCTTCCACCTCAGGCCTCTCCTTGCATTGGTGGTGTTCCTCATTACCCAGTTGATAATGATGTTGAAGAGAAAACCTGACATAACACAGCCCTGCTTGACTCCTATCTCTACAGGAAACCAATCTGATGTTCGTCCGTTTTCAACAACGCAACAGGTGCTTCCATCATAAAGCTCTTGTATGATGTCGACAAAGTTGTCAGGAATGCCATAATGCCTGAGAATGGTCCAGAGCTTGTCTCTTCTCACACTATCAAAGGCCTTCTTGAAATCGATGTAACCAATGTACAAGGGTATTTGCCATTCAGCGCTCTGTTCTAAGATATTCCTGAGGATGAAAATCTGTTCAGTTGTCCCTCTTCCTCTTCGGCTGGCAACCTGT
Organism: Orbicella faveolata; assembly: GCF_042242905.1. NCBI lineage: Eukaryota > Metazoa > Cnidaria > Anthozoa > Scleractinia > Merulinidae > Orbicella > Orbicella faveolata. The sequence goes on from NW_028301540.1 coordinate 17,018,845, forward strand.
TCTTGCCGTAATTTCTTCTCAACTCCATCCTGCATCCTCATCAGGAGCATTCTGCAGAAGACTTTGTATGGTACTGAAAGTAAGGATATCCCTCGGTGGTTGTCACAAATAGATGGATCACCTTTCTTGGGTATTTTGGCCAGGAGAGCTCTCTTCCAGTCAGATGGTGCTTTACACTGATCAAGAGTCTGATTGCAGATATTCAGAAGCTGGTCCAAGCAATTGGAGGGCTGGCTTCTAGCATTTCTACACTAATGCTATCCACACCGGGTGCTTTACCGTTCTTAAGCCGAGATATGACTTATCTCAGTTCTTGGGAAGGTGGGAAGAAACGTTTAAAACTCTGAGAATCAACCAGCTAATACAACAATTACTTTGTCGCTGACCATAGCCCAAGAAATCATAAAATTACGTTCGAATCAGCAGTGGGTTGAAGAAACGTTTGTCTTCCATTATGAAAAGCTCAAAAGGAAACTTAGAGCCAGGTGAAAAGACGAAGAAATATCACTCTTGCTAAGCAAATGTGGCAATGGAAATCCGAAGGTGAGTGTGTTTTTCTCTCTCTGAAAGATCAAGCAGATCAGATTCTGACAGTCCAAAATGTATTGATATTAAATTGCCAAAATGAGTCAAAGGTCCTTGTTATGATACTCCACTATGTACCTGGATGATGTAGCAAATGGTCTGAACATGAAATTTAGTTTGTGTCTTCCACAGATTGTTATGTATGTACCTGTTACTACCTGTTAAGAAGCTTCTGCTTTAAAGATATATACAATATCTGTTTTTTAGCTTCCCTCTTTTTAATTATTGAGACCTCCCCTATAGCATCCCCCAAAACACACGAACAAACCTTTTGTGGTCAGGCAAGACTTTTGTTTGCTTTAGAGCATCCACCCCAATTTTTTTTTAATAACTTACTTGTGGAAATGATGCGTAAAGGAAAAACAAACCATAGCTAAAATTTGAGGCCCTTCCCTCACTCCCCACTTTAGTTAGGAAGCAGTGGCTGATCTAGGGGAGGGGCCCGCGGGGCCCGGGCCCTCCCCTCTTATTCTGGGTGAAAAGAGAAGAAATGACTGAAGGACGAAAAGTCGGCAGGGCAAGTAAAACAAAACCGGACCCCCTCCTTAGCTCAAAGTCTGGATCCGCCACTGGGACGCAACTGCAACCAGCAAAACTTTATTCCGTCACAATAACATTAATCAGTAAATAACAATAATTTATCATTCGTGCAAATAACTGTGAAAAAATATAGAGACCCTTATTTATACATGTATAATTGATGAATAAATCATCAGACTAGCGGGTTTCCAAATGTAATGTGTAATCTCTACTAAAAGCAAATGAGGGTCTCCCAGGGGTTTTGGGGAACAAGGGAACATTGGCAAAATATCGAAGGGAACAAGGGAACATTAGACAATTTTTGGGAACAGGGGAACAAAATTCGAAAAATTACAGTACGAAAACATTCTGATATAAGAAATAGAGAGCATTATTTCGGAGTTTTTATTTATGGTCATTTATGCACCACTGCCGTTCCGACGTTGGTTTAGCCCTGGTTTAGTCTGGAGTCAAAGAACTCAAACAAAGTCAAGGCTCTCAGCTGGGAGTCTGGGTTAGAGGTCACGAGGGTCACAAGTTGGCGGGAATCTGACGCTGTGTTGTTACAGATTAGGCTGATTTAGCAAGAGAGCGGGAACGTCACTTGACGACGGCGCCGGCGCGCGCAGCACAAATAACCAAATATGGTCAGATGACGACTGCAGGGCGCGCGCAATAAGCTGGATTCTGTTGTAATTTGACCATATTTGGGTGTTTGTTCTGCGCGCGCCGTTGTCAAGTGACGTTCCCGTTCTCTTGCTAAATCAGCCTATTGACAAGATGGCGGAAAGGTGGTTTGCCGATCTTGTTCTGTTGCCTGTCACTGCGGCAATTTATCGAAATGGCGAAGAAAAACCAGCAATGCGCTGGTCCCTTGAAATGGGAATCGGGGGCGAAAGTGACAAGATTTTGTTTGATTTTATTTTCGAGTAAGAGAAGGATTTGGAATCGCAGATCGGTGTAGCCAGCTAAAAATAGCGAGATTCAGAGTGACGATCAGTGTGAAAGATTTTCAAGTTACAGCGAACTGTCCAAAGGGCAGAGTATTTGAAATTGATTCCCAAGAACAGTGGAATGCAGCAATTACCAAAGTGATAACGAAGGAGCGGGAATTAATAGGTAGGTTGCCCAAATCTAGCTTATATTTGAATATATTTAGCGCTAGAAGAAGCTTATTTACTTACGTTCATTCATTAACCATGTAAGCTTATGTACATCTTATTATCGGGCGATTCCAACTTAAGAGTGATTTTCTGAGAGTGTCGAGAATCGGAAGACACTCACGAAAAATCGATTTTTCTTTTATTTCGCCAAAACATACCTTTGGGTGAACTTATTCATGGAAAAATAGTTTAAAGTTCCAACGATTTATTTTACGGCCAAAATTTAAGAAAGTTCGCAATTTGCATATAATGGCGGTTTTCGCGGCTTAAAATGTTCAGAATTTCACGCTTCTTTACGAAAACAGCGGGGGCGTAAAAACAATCCTATGAAAACAAAACTTGGCACAAATATTATTTCATTCTTATACTTTAAAATCGTGTAATAAGTTTCTTGAAGTTTTGTTTGTAGCTTTGCAACGAAGGGTATTTGTACAGCCGCCATTTGTGTCTCTCGGCAAGGAAGAAATAAAGACCAACTTTGACTAGTATAAATGGCCTCTGGTATATATCATTTGGTCAAAATATCTACATTTTAGGAAACCTTGGTTATTGTTTTTTTCACCCGAAAAGGTATAGCTCTGGGAATTAAAATGTTCTCCGTCAGTAAAATAAAATGTTACGGCATGTAACCGAGTTCAAATTTATGCAAATTACAAGGTTATTCTTTAGAAGTCAACGGTTTAAAACAGGAAACAACGACTCACCGTTACTTACGTTCCTTCTGCTGCTATACAAACGATTTTAACTTCCCAGTGTCCTTGTGAGCTGTTCTGTAAAATATTTCCAGTAAAACAGTCGACAATGTTTATATTTGAGACGAGACACTGAGTGGCACACAAAGTCCTGGCTGTTTTCATCGTCTTGCTCAGTTGAGAGTCCTTTAAAAATATGATAGAGTATTCGCTTCAAACCGTAGCAAAGTAGTTTCTCATGTCCATATGCCTCATGTCGACTCATGAGTAAATAAATCAGTCCCCGTACAGTGAATAAACAACTCGACTGACCTCTGAGGTCAGGAGGTCATCTGATATAGTCAGGGAGCATATGTCTTAAAATAAATTTCCGTGGGATTTTTATGGTGAAAGCAAACCACCTACCTAAATGTGTTAAGGGAAACCTGAGGAACACAAAAAATGTTGTCGGCAATTTTGTAACCTGCACCGGCTGCTATGGGGGGTCCATTTTTAGACCTATATGGCTCAACATGGAATCGAGGCTCGAATATAAAATGGCGTGGAAATACAATTAACTACAATAAATTTCCACAAAATTACCAGAAATATTTAATTTAGTTTATCTAATACATATCCATAGACTTAAGTAGTAAATACTGATCACATGATCAACACTGCACGAAAGCGAGGCTGGTCGTTTGTTGTTTTCAAATAA